>NW_012106919.1:5370161-5425461 GCF_000951045.1 Mandrillus leucophaeus | reverse complement strand
ATGAGCATGGTAATCTATTTATTTATTATTACGATTACCAATTCATTTAGTTCATCTTCTTTAATTTTTCTCATCAGCATTTTAAAGTTTTTTGTAGTCATATACATATTTCATAAAATTTATCCCTACATTTTTCATATTTTAATTTTATTATAAATGGCATCGGTTTATTTCAGTTTTTAACTATTTGTTGCTAATATGTAGAAAGAAAATTGTTTATCACATGACTCTGCTAAGCTCATCAATTAATTCTCACAGATTTCTTTTTTGTATGGATTTTCTATGAAGGTGATCATGATGTAGTCTGGTGAATAAAGACAGTTTTACTTCTGTTCCAGTTGAAATCCCTTTAATTTCTTTTTATTGCTTTATTATATTCACTAGTACTTTTTGTACAATGTTCCATAGAAGTGCTAAGAATGGACATCCTGGACTTTTTCCTGATCTTAGATAAGTATTCAGTCTTCCACCAGTAAATGTGATGTTTACTGTAGGTATTCCCTTAATACTTTTTATCAAGTTAAGAAAGTTCCTGACCTCGTGATCCACCCCCCTCGGCCTCCCAAAGTGCTAGGATTATAAGCATGAGCCACCATGCCTGGCCACTAATTGGCTTTTGAATGTTAAACCAACCTTGTATTTGTGGGATAAAACTTGCTATAGTCATTGTGTACTGCCTTTTTTATGCAGTGCTGGACTCATTTGCTAATACTTTGTTTAAGATTTTTACATCTACATTAATGAGAGATATTGATCTGTAGTTTTCTCTTCTTATAATGCCTTTATTTTGTTTGGTTTAGGTACCAACGTAATTGCTGGCCCTTAGAGGCTAAGTTGGGAGAGTTATTCTCTCCTCTTTATTTTCTGGAAAAGTGTGTACAATTGATGCTCTTTCTTCTGTGTTTCATAGAATTTACCAGTAAAGTCATCTGGGCCTAGAATTCTCTTTGTGGAAATGTTTTTAACTACAAATTCAATTTTTTTTTAGTGGTGCTATTCAGGTTATCTATATGTTTTTAAGTAAGCTTTGATAGTTTGCAATCTTTCAAGAAATTTGTCCATTTTACCTAAGCTGAATTTATTGACATAAAAATGTTCGTAATATTCCCTTATTAATGCTTATAGGTTCTATAATGATGTCCCCTCTTTCATTCCACATATTGGTAACGTGTGTCTTCTTTCTTTCTTCTTTATTGTCGTGGTTAGAGGTTTAATCATTGTATTGGTCTTAAACAATCAGCTTTTGGTTTCATTGACTTTTCTCCATTGTTTTGCTTTTCATTCCATTGATTTTTTTGCTTTTATATTTATTATTTTCTTCCTCTGCTTGCATTGTGCTTAATTAGCTCTTCTTTTTTAAAATTTGTTATCTACTTTCCTAAGTTGGAAGCTCAGATCATTAATTTGAAAACTTTCTTTTTTTCTGATACTTAAAAGAATTATATAAATTTCCCATTAAGCATTACTTTATCTGCCTCCCATAAACTCTGATACAGTATACTTTATATTTTTTTGAGACACAGTCTCACTCCGTCATCCAGGCTAGAGTGCAGTGGCGCAATCTCGGCTCACTGCAACCTCTGCTTCCCGGGTTCAAGCCATTCTCCTGCCTCAGCCTCCTGAGTAGCTGGGATTACAGGTGTGCACCACCATGACTGGCTAATATTTTTGTACTTTTAGTAGAGACAGGGCTTCATCATGTTGGCCAGGTTGATCTTGAACTCCTGACCTCAAGTGATCCACCCACCTCGGCCTCCCAAACTGCTGAGATTATAGGCATGAGCCACTGTGCCGGGCCGATACAGTATATTTTATTGTTCAATTAAAAATATTTTCCAGTTTTCCTTGTGATTTTTTTCTTCAATCCACATGTTTTTAGAAGGGTGTTGTTCCATATCCATGTATTTGAGGATCTTCCAGATACCTTTCTGCTGGTGATTTTTAGTTTAATTCTACTCTGGTCAACTAACTTGTTTTTGTAAATTTTCAATTCTTCTAAACTTATTGAAACTTGTTTTACGGCCTAAAATAAGGTCTTTCTTGGCAAATGCTCTGTGTGCACTTCAAATGGAATACATATTCTATTGGTTTAAGGTAGAGTGACCTATAGATTAGGTCATATTGGTTGTTCAAGTCTATATTTTCTGTTTACCTTTCTATCAATCATTGAGAAAGTGATACTGAAGTATCTGTTTCTTAGATTTGTCTATTTCGCCTTTCAATTCTATGTTTTTGCTTTGTGTACTATAAATTTATTACAAGTATACAGTTAAGACTGTTCTATCCTCTTGATGAACTTATCACTTTCTTATTATGTGTTTATAGTTTTCATCAAATTTGCAAAGTATTTGAGCATTTCTGTAAATACTTTTTCTTTATCCCATCCTTCTAAGACTAATATTACATGTATGTAGGCCACTTAATATTGTCCTACAACTCATTGATGTTTTGTTAGTTTTTTATTCAATTTTTTTGTTTTATATTTTATAGTTTTTTAATGTCTTTAACTGATCTTTTCTGTTTAGTGTTTAATCTGTTGTTAATCTCATCTTCCGTATTTTTTCCATACATTATGTGTTTCATCTCTAGATGAAAGTGTGTCTTTTCTTTCCTTTGACTTCTCTGCTTGTATTCTGCTTGTATTCTTAAGCACATGGAGTACATTTATAATAGCTGTTTTAATATTCTTGTCTCTTAATTCTATCATCTGTGCATTTTTGGTTTTGTTTCTATTGATTTTTCTTCTACTTGTGGGAGGTATTTTCCTGCTTATTTGCATGCCTGGTGAGTTTGACTGGAGGCTATACAGTCAATTTTTTTTTTGTCGTTAATGTTATTTTTTGGGGTGCTGGACTTTATTGTTCCTTTAAGTCTTTTTGGTCTTTGTTCTGTGATGCAGTTAAGTTACTTGGAATCAGTTGATCTTTCTGAGTTCTGTTTCTAAGCACATTTATGGCAAAAAAAAAAAAAAAAAAAAAAGGCCTTTTCCTAAAATGACTCTGACCTAGGAGGTCTCTATCCAATGCTCTGCGACCGGCTGAAGAGAACACAAACCATTCCTGTACTCAACAATCCAAGAATTGTTCTGCCTGCAACTTTCTGGTGATCTCCCCTTGACCTCAGTAGTTTCTTCAAATGCATGCTCAAATCATTAAGCAGCCAAAGACTAGGAGGTTTCTTCTGCAGACCTCTGGAGTTCTTCCTCTGTGTATCTTACTACTCTCCAGTATTTTGCTCAGCAAATTCCAGACATCCTGGCTTCCCCAAGCTTCAATTTCTGTTTCTTCAATTTAGTAAGAATGCTATGATTTATTGGGCTTCCCTTCCCTGCACTGTGGTTTGGCAACCATGAGCTAGGGCATTTTCAGAGCCTACTTTGTTTATTTTCTCCTCTCAGGGATCACTGCCTGTCCTATGCAGTCTGTTGTCCAATGTCTGCAAATCAACATTTCTTATGCATATATTTTTTCTGGTTCTATTGTTGTTTAAAGCAAGTCAGCTGGTCTCCATCACTATCATGGCCTGAGTTTAAAGTTCCCACAGCATTTTGCTGTCAATTCTCATATAGTACTTTTATTATTATTTTTGAATCCCTAATTACTCTCATTAGATTGTAAACTCTTTGAGACTAGGAACTAAATTTTGTTTATGAATAGTATCCTTTGTATCATAGACACTAGAGAAGTCAAATAAAGAAATGTGCAGACCAACGTTAGAAAAAGAAATGAGATACGAAGGTGCCACTAGGGCTGAATCTAAGAACACTGCCTCACTAAGAACCGTGTTTATCACGCCATGACCTCCTACTGTTCAGATTCTCTGGCAGGACCACAACTGCCATAAACCTCATCAATGAGAGCCCAGTGCCACTCTGACAACCCAGGTTCTTCAACACTGGCCAATTCCCATCAGGCCTGCACACCAAAGAGTTAAGAACTGGCTTTAATCAGGCAGCATTAATCCTCTGACTTTAGCTTCATTATTTACAATGAATACCTTGGTTCTAAAACTCTTATCTGGCCAGGTGCGATGGTTATGCCTATAATCCCAGCACTTTGGGAGGCTAAGGCAGGGGAATCACTTGAGACTAGGAGTTCCAGACTAGCCTACAAAAAAATGTTTTTTTTAATTTTAAAAATTAGCCTGACATGGCTGGCACATGCCTGTAGTCCCAGCTACTCAGGAGACTGAGGCGGTAGGACTGTTTGAGCCCAAGAGGTCAAGGCTGCAGTGAGCTATGACCACACTATTGCAGTCCAGCCTGGGAAACAGAGCGACACCCTGTCTCAAAACAAAGCATACAAAAAAACCTCTCTTATCTAAGAGAAGAAAACAGCATTCCCAAAAGAGGACTGACTTTAGAGTTAGAAGGAATCTGAATCCCAGATGTGCTACTTACTTGCTATGCAACCTTGGACGTGTTGCTTGACCAATCTGGGCTTTTGTTTCTTTATAAAAATGGGGATAATATATAATACCTTCTGTATATAAAGAGAATCCAGCACTTGATTAACACTTAATAAATGGTAGCAAGCGTTCTAAGGTTAATTAGAATCCTCCACGCAAGCACAGAATTCAGGTAAAATGTCTGATTACTAATCTGGGAAAAACATTAGTGGCCACCTGCTAATATTACTCCCAGAGGAGAACATTTACTTCAAGGCCAACCAGCATGCAAATATGTACTGGGCAGGACACTTATGTCTAATAATTATAAACCAAAGGCTGAGGAATGCCAAACAATTTATTTTCTGGCTTACTGGCTATCTCTTCTAGAGATACATTATCACAGTCTCCACAAATGCTTCTGACACAGAGACCCACATCAAGTAGAGGTGCTAAAAAATAATGATGGGTAGAGGGTTACCTGAGTTAGCAGAAAGGCAAGACTGAAGGCATGTTTGGTAAGGAAAAGTGAGGACAAAGGAACACAAAATGCAAACAGAAAATGAGTACTCTCCAAACTAACACAAGATGCTACAGAATTTTTCAAACTGCTAGGTCATTTTCTTTATATGTACTTATTAGAACTTTTACAAATGTAGCCTAAACCTTTGAAAAACTTGAGATTAAAAAAAAGTCATCAAAATATTTTAAAGAGTAAATACAAAAAGTTTAAAGAGAGTTTAAAGAACAAATACTATTTATCTGAAAGAAGAGAAAATTCAGGCATAGCTGGAAGTCTTTGCAAGCATAGAAAGGATTACACAAAAAAGGTGACCATATATTCTCTCTCAAGTGATGAATTAAATGAAAGACAATGGGCTCAATGGTAGTGGAAGACGATAAATTTAATAGTAATGGTTATTAAATATAGAAAGTATTTATTAAAATTAAGTAGTAGAAATATTAAAAATAGAAATAATTTCCCTGGAAGTCTTTTTTTTTTTTTTTTTTTTTTTAATTGAGACAGAATTTTGCTCTTGTTGCTCAGGCTGGAAAGCAATGGCACCATCTGGGCTCACTGCAACCTCCACCTCCTAGGTTGTAGCCATTCTCCTGCCTCAGCCTCCCTAGTAGCTAGGATTATAGGCACCCGCCACCATACCCGACTAATTTTTGTATTTTTAGTAGAGATGGGGTTTCACCATGTTGGCCAGGCTAGTCTCGAACTCCTGACCTTAGGTGATCTGCCCTCCTCAGCCTCCAAAGTGCTGGGATTACAGGCATGAGCCACCATGCCCAGCTAAGAAATCGTTACAAACAGACAATACATCTACGTTTTCTAAGTATAACAGAGGTAACATACTCCTGAGGCACATTCGTGGAGTGTCAAAGATACTCTGCTACGCTGTTTCTTATTCAGTGTCCACCAAGGGAACAATCAACAAAGGGTCCAAGCTGCTCTCTTAAAACGGATTATAATCAAATAGAGTGGTACTTGCTGGTCTGGAGGGGAGACCATACATCTGCCTTTACCATAGATTTTTGTCTTGTTATTTATAAGAAGAGATCATTTCAAGAAAGGGCCACATGTAGAGTCCTAGGGGATGGGTTACCTGGAGTGTGCAAATAAGTGGGAGGGGAGGAAACACATTAATTGGCCTGGCTTATGAAGGTGTGACAGGTTACAGGTGTGTTTATACGACTAGTGAAAAGTTTTTCTCTATGAGGCAATAAACAGAATGCTGGACTATTGCAGGTAAAAAAAAAAAAGAAAAAAAAAAAACGAATTCTCAAGGTGCCTCTGCAAAACAAAATCTGCTGAATATAAAACTACAACAATTTGAAGTCCATCACTGTCTTACCAGAAGACAAACAAAACTGAGCACCTAGTTCTACAAGTCTATGGTAGGGCAATAGCTGGGGAGTTCCTCCTCTACTTCGCATTAGCAGGGGCACCCATTTGCTTAGAGAATAAAAAATGGGCAAATTTACTCAATTCTCTAGTTTCCATGATTCTATGAAAATCACTTTAAAGCTGTTCTAAGTATTGGGTAAACTCTAAGCAGTGAGCAATTTACACTAGAGACTCAAGGTATAGAACCTCACGTGGCAATCAATAGCAAAGTAGACGTACTGGAGGGTTATAAAACAGGGAGAACACACAGCCTTGGGGTCTTTAATGCAACATGCACAAATGAATCACAAGGAGAAGCAATTTGCCAAAGGAGTATTTAATACCTGATATACTCTGACATAAAATGAATTCTTCTTGCATTTCCAGTAGTTATCAAAACTTTACGTCAAATCGTCTCATAAGGATTGTCACCTGAAATGCAAGCTTCATAACAGAACCCTATCAAAATCCAAAAGCCGCCGGGCGCGATGGCTCAAGCCTGTAATCCCAGCACTTTGGGAGGCCGAGAAGGGCGGATCACAAGGTCAGAAGATCGAGACCATCCTGGCTAACACGGTGAAACCCCGTCTCTACTAAAAAATACAAAAACCTAGCCGGGCGAGGTGGCGGGTGTCTGTAGTCCCAGCTACTCGGGAGGCTGAGGCAGGAGAATGGCGTAAACCCGGGAGGCAGAGCTTGCAGTGAGCTGAGATCCGGCCACTGCACTCCAGTCTGGGCAACAAAGCCAGACTCTGTCTCAAAAACAACAACAACAAAAATCCAAAAGCCCCTAAGACAGGGCTCTTGTTATATCACATGCTCCAGCTTCAGAGAGTTGTTGTGACTCACTCCTCCTAGAAAATCATGACCAAAAACACAGTTCCCAAGGCAATCGCTGACATACCTCAGGTGTGCTAGTGAAAAGAGATTGAAAACCAGCAATAGCTACAGAATGTCTACACAGGGGCAGCAATCAGGTTACATTAGAATGCTAAAGGGATCCTTCTTGAAGCTGTGTTTGCATAGCAAAGCTACACATATATAAAAATACCAGTTTCCTAACTAGGTGTTTTCACATTTATATAAGACTAAGAGACTATCCATTGTCACCAAGAGTGAATACCATTGTTCTTGTTCTTGTTGGAGTTCCTTGAGAGTCATGCTGGAGATGTTGAGGGGCACCAAAGCCACCTTTGAGAACCAGGGGCTCTGCTCTCCAATCTTGTGGTTGGCTGTAATGACGAGTGCAATTTACAACCTTGGATGAAGTTTCTTTCTGTGAAGAACTAATCCGTCCTCCTCATCATCAAATAAACAACTCTAACATCACCAATACTACATCTCAGTTACCCCAGATGGTAGCTTAATAGCCTGAAAGAATTAATAGTGCACCTCTAAGCACATTATTCACCCAGAGAATAGCTGAAGCAATGGAAGGAATCTGGCCCATTATATCCCACACAATTGCTAAACAATATGCAATCACAGAAATGAAGCATGCCATATGGTCATCTCTCCACTATATTATGATTAATTGTAATAAAAGTACTGTTCAAAACCCTTGTAGAAATTTGAAAGGCATACCTTTCTTTTCTGGAAGAAACATTACAATAAGACAAGCCAGTCCTCCTAGGCACAGAAATGCTGATAATGTTCGCTTCCGACCAAACCTAAACAATAGAAAGAAATTACACAGTTCTCTTAAGAACCTTATAAATTCATCTATTTCTTCACAACCTTCTTATTTAAAAATCTTCAGTTTCATTATATATGTTCATCTCCTTTTAAGGCATAAGTGGCAAATGTGACTCATAGGAAACTGACCAGGACTCAAAATAAATAACCACTATAAAACAAAGGGAAAGTTGCCGGATGGCAGGATTAAGTGATTTGTGTGGGAAAAGAGCATAGTATCATTCTATCTATTTCCATGAGTGCTAAGTTTCAGACACTGTTTTAAATGTTTACCATCTATTACCTTATTTAATGCTAATAAAAATCCTGTAGGCATGTACTACTATATTCTCCATCTTTTAGAGAATGAAACTGAAACAAGGAGAATAGTCTTACAACTTCCTTTATTTTCTGGTTACCTTTTCTGGTTTTATGCAGTTTAAAGTTTTGGCATTTTTTTTAAGTCAATCTCTCTTAAAAATACACACAGGAAAAAAAATTTGTTAGTGGGTTACAAATAAGTGAAATGTTATTTCATACTTATTGAGAGAAGCGATTTTGAAATAAAAGCCCTAGTCTTGGAAGAAATCTATTAACATTAATAAGTCTCCCTTTTCTAGGGGCTTACAACATGCCAGGCACTTTTACTAGGAACCTCAATAATTTTGATAATTTTGCCAGTGAATTTTCAATCCCTGGTTTGAGAATAAGTACGAAGGGAGGCTTAGTGAAGAAACTTGTCAAAGTCATACAATGAACACATGGCAAAGACTAGATCTGAATTCAGGTCTGCCAGATCACAAAGGTAGCCTTCCTTCCCTCTGCTTCAGATTTCAATCCTAACTCTGGGTGGTGCTAAGAAGGTCTTAAGTCTTCTTTTCCAGGTCATTTTGCTTAATTTAACAGTCAATATGGAAGGCCTTTCAAGTAACACACACCATGCTAGGCAAGTACCAGGGATGCAAAGACACATAAAATACCCCCATGGACGGCTTCCTTGTAACACTTTTAAATGGCCCCAGAGGTATGCACAGGGTGCTAGAGCAGCACAAAGGAGAGGCATCTGGCACAACTGGGGGTACTGGGAAAGACTTCTGAATATAATACATGATCCAGCTCTTATATCATGACGAGAGGAAGCTGTAGCCTCTACCACAGGGATCAGCAGAGGCAACTGGGAACACTGCCTGGGAGACAAGCCTTCAATTTAACAGAATCCAAACCTGCCCTTCAAAACACTCTCGGCTAAAACATTATGACAATAGCATTAAGCACAATGCCAAAGGAATTCTGAGTTTGGTTGGAATGATGATTTCTGGAGAAAAAGAAAATGGCATAATTCAACTGATTCCCAGCTCATGCAGAATGGGATTTTTAGGTGGCCTGGTCAGGGGCTAAGTAACAGAAGCAATCTCAAAAATTGAGGAAAGGGGGCTCTATAAAATAATGTTTAAAATCTATCTCAAAACTGTGCCCATTGACAATGAGTAAAACAGTATATCTTCTGCCTCCTCAACAAAGTAAGGTGGGCCATAGAAGATAAGAAAAGTCTTTCTAGTTCCTTCAATTATTTGTCTTCTTGTAAGAACTTCTAAATATTTATTGTTAATTGGGTTTATAGTTTCATCTACATAGAGCTAATAATCTCATCTCTGGCGACTAACAAATTACATACAGACTACTTACAAACCCTCTGATGGTAATATTCAATACTATCTTGGATTTTGATATTCAATATTGAATTGAAACCTATATAAAAACTCGTAAGCATGAAACTCAAGAAATCCTGCACTAAGAAATGAATTCTAACTGTTTTTAGATGGAAAGAAACTAATCACCACAGAGCAATCAGCTGATACTGCATACAAAGACAACACCATGTAGATATGCATGTAAATCAGAGGGCATATGTGTGTGTGTGCATTCTCTGTGGTGTACTTCATATTCATCCACACTTACTCACCATTTTTGGTTAATCAAGTAGATACAGAGAGGGTAAGATGGAATCTCTATGAGGCCAGACAGGGCCAGGTTGGCATAAATACTTCCGCCTAGATCACCCGCACTCAGAGTTAGGCCATAATACACCAAGCTGCACACAAACCTGCAATTGGGAGTCAAAGGACCAGGAGGTAAAAGACAAGAAGGACAATAGAAAAGTACATAAGAATTTGCCAGAGAAGATTCAAATAGTGGTTCAATATGGTGGCTTGATCTGCTGCAAGCAATAAGCTTGTCTCTCCTACTAATTTTTCTATTTTAATCTAAATTTCAACACTAGTTAAAAACAAAAAATTATGGGGGCTTGGAAATAATTTGAGCTATGTCTACATGTTATATAAATCAAATGGATGGCCAGCCCCTTAAAGAGGAAAGACATTGCATGTGCTTTCAGCAAGCATTTTTGCAATTAATAGAACATAATGACCCTATTCTTTATTTAAGGCAACAATTTATGGAACACTTGTTATAGACTGTTGTAATATTATTGAAATGATTCCAGAAAAGAACTCCCATTGAGAAAGCCAACAGAAGACGGTCTTAAGAACACGAGCTGAGAAGTGACTGGATCTTCAGTGGGTCACCTGAAGGCCCGAAATGACTAGCACTCCAATCCCCAATGATCCAGACACTTCCCATTGCAGGTTTTAACCCCATCCTGCACTCAGTAGGTGCATATGACCCAGACTCCCAGAACAGGAAAGAAAAATTAAAGGTCACAGCAAAGGCAGGATCTTCTAGGAGGTACAGCTGAGGAAGGGTCACTTAAAAAGCCATTAATTTATTTATGTACACCATTCCTGAAACAAACAGGGAGCTCCTCTTGGGTGGCAGGCATTGTGCAGGGCACCAAGCCTCTCTCCTACAATCCAGGAACTAAAGAGCTGAGGAAGCCAAGTGCCAACCTAAAGATCCAAATCAGGGCTTCCTCAAACACAATAATGGTGGTAGTAGGAACTTCTATGCCTAGGAAACTGCATTATTAAAATAAAACAAAACAAAATAGAATAGAATGAACAAAAACAAAACCCTGAAACTGGGCTTTACAAGAATATGAATATGTTTGGTAAACCACAAATTTCTATACAAGCAGTAAAATACCAAAGCTTTGTTAAGTTCATCAGTTTTTATGCTTTTGCAATGCAGTTTGATCAGTGTTTATTAAGGGGACGTTCTCATTTGCTTCCCTTTAGCTTTCCTTAGAGAAAGTCTAATGAGCTGTGGCTATAATGAGATCAATCAGGAAAGTGAGTTTTATTTCCATCTCTGCTTAATCTCAGAAGTGGGCCAAGTACTCCAGACTGTGGTAACGTAAGGAGAGAGAGATGTAAGGAAGTGGGACCCTCAAGCTGGAGTGGTTAGTAGTCCAGCCCTCCCTAGCAAATGAGCCAGAAGTATTATGCATGACTTCTTGCTGAGATAAAGTGTTATTCATATACCAAGGGCAACAGGCAGGATTGTAGCCAGGACATCACATGTAAGGATGCAAGGTGACACTGCATTGTCTATTCTCACTGTCTTCCAGGTATCTTGCATGAAAGCAGAGGGCAAAATAAATTTAAATCCATGTAGTTTTCTAAAATGTTTTTAAAATCCTTTATACCTGCAGAAGAGACTTTCCTCTTACATAATGCTGTTTCCCAGTTAGTTTTCTGTGTGTCTGTTCTGCGTTTACAATAGAAATTCCAGACACACACACACACACACACACACACACACACACACACACCCCTATTTAAATCAAGCTGTGACAGTATCAAGTCAAGGCAAGAATAGACAAGCCAGTTCAGGACAATAGTGGAATTTAGTTCCCAGCTGGTGATGAGAGAGAATGGGGAGAGCATGAAGCATGGAAGGCCCATTGTCCCCAGGGCTGGGCCTCTGCTCTGCAAGTTGCCTTCATCACAGAGTTGGTCATTGGGATCCATAATTACAACTATTAAAATCATTTCAATCCTCTTTATGTCCCCCAAACAAAATTTAAAATGCTTGTGTAATATTTAACAGTATATTTAGAGCATCAAAGAACTACTTAAAAAGGCACTATTGTGGAAAATAACCAAAGAAACAGATGTTTAACACAGAGGTATAACTTGAATCCCCAGTTAAGGCTTTCTTGAATGACAGATCCACAGAGAAGATTTTAGAATTTTATAGCATCTTCAAAAAGAATGGCAATATGTGGAGTGACTGTCTCTATTATCACATGTTTTAACATTCTCAGCCTCAGGGAAGAAGTTTATTTGGCTGTGTAAGAAATAAAATGAACAGGGACAGTCTCCCCAGCCCTAAGTCTAGGGTTTGTTTGTTTATCCATTGAAGGCCAGAACCCAGAAGTTAATATACATGGGGAAAAAGATAAAAATAGTGAATAATCTGCAACAAGTAAGTGGTTCCTCCAAGGCAGAGATTGACTGTCTATGTGATACGCAAACGTAAAGTTTTATGGAGCCCTAAGTACCTGAACATACTTTGTATTTGTTTTTGAATAGTAGAACCTCAAATCAGCAGCTCCTATGCTGTGTTCTCAGGTTTGGCTTTCAGCGGTTTTCTTAATCTCCATGCCTCCAAGCCTCAACATTTATTATGCATCTGTGATATTCCTAGCACTGTGATGGTTTTGTGGGGGAAAGTAGCAGCTGGTTAATATGGCCCCCAACCATACAGGTGGCAGCCACTGCTTGGGTAGAAAAAGAGAATATGATATAGAAAAACATCTTTGCAGCTTCTTATTCTAAAGCTACTATTCTTTGTAGCTTTATACATAAGATCACTTTCATATAAAATCACTTTCCTTTATCCCTGCATGACATGTAGGGTTCCATGCAGGCTTCGTGGCAAATACATATAAGCCACAGCACAACTGTCCTTTAGGCTAGTAGGTATGATTTTGCCCAGATAACACTTATTGCACGTTAGCAGGATGTACAATATCAAAACACATGTGCAATCCACAAATTGTATGCACCCATCCACTTCTCCTCTTTCTACAACTTCATTCTTTAAATGAAACCATCTTGAACCACTGAATGCAACTTACACTCATGCTGAGAGGATTTTGCGAGGCAGGTGGGAATAAGCTAAACAACCAGAAAAATCAGGTTCAGAAAGTGCTCATCAGTTCAATCACTGATTTACATATGTGGCTTAGGGTTCCTCACTTCAAACTCCTGGGGTCCCATCTGTACAAGGGATCATATTTAGCCCACCTCAGTGAGTTAGTGAGTGGGAGTGCCACAGAACATGCAGCATGAAGCACCACAATCAGAATGTGCTAGCAAACTGCGTGATGCCAACGCCAAAGGTAAGTATTTTTAAAGTCCTATTTAAAAACTCTTCTATTTCTAGCATGCTTATTTGCCTTCTTTCCTTTTTTGCAGCGGAAGGGGCAGGAAGGCTTAAATATTTATGATAAATACCTCAACAGCAAAGACATGCTTCTGATGTCTACTTACTTAAGCTCAGTGGACCTGCCCATCAGGCACTATCATCTGCTGCTTGAGAAAGACAGGGCTGTGCAAGAAGAAAACCAGGCACTAAGAATCAGGGGCCTTGCTTTTAAGAAAACAACCTCAAGCTAACAAAAGAGGTAAAATTCTCTGTACCCTGAAGAAGGAGCAGGATATCAAGAGAACCTTGAGCAACCTTAGTTAAAGAGCAACAGAATACGCCTTAGTATAATTACCAGATGAACATCAGGATCAAAGTGTGTCCTAAGAGGACCCGGTAACGAAACAGATCCAGGAAACTTCCAGTCTCCCTGCAGCTCCTGTTGGCGGGGTGTGTTAGTGAGAATGTGCACTTGAGCTTGCGGTTCCTCTTGGCAATGAGGTACAGAGCCTCTTCAGCCTCACTCAGTCGACCCTGGGAGTATAACCAACGAGGTGATTCAGGAATGAATCTGAAAGAGATGTCATTAAAGGCTGTATATTCATATAGGCACACGTGCACAGGAAGGAGACAAATCACCTACTCAGTACGTGGATTCCTGCACCACAAATGGATTCCGTGTTAGACTTAAAGTTTGACTCTCCCAATGACATATGAAAGGGCTACTTTCAACAGCATGGTAATGTTAAATGGTAGTCTACCGCTGAAAACCAAGAACATGCTTTTACAATTGCAGTTTAAAAAGCAAACAGTATGTATTTATTTTTAAATAAATTTTAATATGTGAATTTTAATATGTTAAATATTAACATTATTCAGTCTATAGGACTGAATAATGAAAATTCTTCATAAAGCACAGGTCAAAGATATGGCTCTAAATCCTAGCCAAGTGTTGTTTGAATAATACTGTAGAGACAAAGGGTTTTTTTAAGTTCTAAAAAAGCCTCACAAAGAAGATGGAAATCTTTATTATCTCATCAGAAAAAAAAATTTAAACTAAAATGTTTTTAACATAGTGACATGTAGGAGGTAGAGATTATCTTAAGACTACACATAAAGATGAAACCAAGTTTAGCAAAGCTACTTTTGAGTGTTTACTGCTTCAAAATACTCAAATCACCTGACACACTGGCTTTAAAACGTCCTGAGGATATTTCCTGATCCCCCAAGACCTTAAAGAATAAAAGTTATTTCCTGATCAACTTCTAGTTACAACACAACAGTTATTTTCTAATATAACTACAAAGTGTTGGACAATTATATTGCCATTGATATATTCGAAGAGTTTCAAAACTTAAATATTACGTATATTTTTCCTCTTCCCCATTTTGCCTACACTTTTAGAGGTCTTTCCAAAGACAAAACCAAGGCAGGAATATGAAAGCCTTGTTTACAAGACACAAATCAAGGTTTTTTTTTAAATCTAATTTGACATTATCTGCCTAAAATGAAACTTCGATGAATAAAACTGGCTATTTAAGGTGCTTTATAGAATTCACTGTGCCTTCTAATAAAGATAGTGAATTAGCAACAAACTCTACAGGATTTGGAAACTTAATGGACAGCCAGTCTGTCAACAACCATTTATTGAGCATTTCAATTTTGTACAGAGCAATGTAATGGTGCTGAAAGGAAGGACGCTGGAAACCAAAAGGCAGGAGTTTTACCAGGAGCTTTGCTACTGGGGAAAAGAATATTCATGCACAATAAAAAAGCAGGAACAAAGGCCATCTACAACATCCTGAAAAATCCTTCCATTTACTTCTTCATTCTCATTTGATTGTTATTACTGACAAACAAATAAATAATCAAGTAACATTGTTCTGTTGAAGTTAGGTGTGCAGGTTATGAGTAAGATTTATTGGCCCTATCTATAGGGCCACATAGGAGCTATTATGTAAAACCACTTGATTATGCCTAAATGAAAGAGGACTACTATGATAAATATTGAGAGAAAATATACGATAATAAAAGTTAATTATTTTGGGGAGGATTGTGAGGAATAAAAAAGAACAGAAAATATGCCAAAATATTCACAGTCATTATCTTTGGGTTATATAAGTCATTTTCCCCTACCCTTAGCCTCTCTGTGTTTTCAAAATTGTTTATAAGCAATAAAAATTACTTTTAAAACTTTATAAATCATTTTAAAGATGGTATTTGAGAGACACAAAGGCTTTAGAAATTTGGCTCTGAGTTAATAAAACTATTTCTACCCGGCAAAGCATTTATCTTGATCATGAAAATCTTAGGACCTTATATTTCTCTGCATTTTGCGAGGCCAATAAGCTTGCTTATAAAGAGGGTCACCTAGTTGCCGTGGACAGATTTGGAAACAGAGTTCCAACACATAGAGACTATACATGCAGAACAGTAAAACACGTTTTTAAAAGAGCGAGCAGGCCTTTGAACATGCCGTCCTCTACAGAGCAGCAGGGTCATCTGTGCCGTGGGCTCCTCTGAAAGCTAAAATGCTAATTTAACGATGTTGCCCTACTCAAAAATGCTCCTTGAATATTAAAGGTGGCAAACCTTTGTAAATTAAGGTGACCCTGGTTTTCAGGAAAAAAAAGTAAATCTACTGAAATTGAAGTATTGTGAAAATAAGGAATTTTTCAGCTAGGTAAAAATGTTTCTGATAAACAAATCAGGTATATAACGTGGCTTCTTATGTTGCTGATGAAAAATCTGAAGGTGATTCCAGATGTTTTTGTCCCAACATCTGAGCAATGTCCAAGGATCTACTGTGTGGAAACCCCTGGCTTTGGTACTGGGGAAAATGTAATCATGGCGTAAAGAGCCTGCTACTGTTGGAGAGCTCTCAGTTTAGAGAGAATGTCACTCCAGTATGAGGCAGAAACACAAGGACCACTCAGAGGGTATGGGTGAATGCCGTGGAATTCAGAAAAGAAAGAGAATGACTTGTAGCTGAGGCTATGAGCAGGAAAAGATGGGGTGGACGGCATTTGAGCAAAATCAGGACAGTGGCGTACTTATCAAATAAGAGGATCTGGGCAGATTGTTGAAAAAGCAGGCACAGCACTGAGTAGCAGCATGGAGCAGAAAAGCATCAGGAACAAGTAGTGCAGTGTGCCTGAACATGGGATGGGAATAAATTAGGAAAGATAAATTGGAGGTTGGCTGTGGGAAGCCTTTCGTTCCAGGCTCAGTGGAGTAAGTAAATATTTTAGTCTCATGAGTTCATTTCTCTCTGCTTTCTATTTTTCATGACCAGAACTCACTTCCCAGTGAGGAAATGTCTCCACCTAGCACTAAGCAGTAACTAATTCAGACTACATATTCAAAAAAAGAACAGCTCAGATCATCTAGTGAAGTGGTGCTACTGTTAAAGGGGAGATGAGAGCCCGACAAGATGGAGAAGTGGGAAATTTACTAAACGTTTTAAAAGAAAATTTATTTATTCATCAATATTTACATAAATGTTTATTAATTCAAAGTACTATAGTAGGCATCCATTTATTGCTTTCAAAAATTGACAATATATGTTAATAAAATCATATTAGTTTCTTCTAATAAAATTATCTCACTCGAATTCATGTAACTAAAATACATTTAATAAATTTTATTTTTAAAATACAGGGTACTTCTACTTTACTCATTTTTGCACTTGACATTCTCTTGCTTTCAAAAATGTATGAAAAATTTCAATTTAGTCCCCACCAAATCTCAACTTAGAACTCGGATAAAGAGCAAATAAATTAAAGAGTTGTCTGAATTAAAACACTACTACAGGTCTCCTTCACTTTATGGCATAGATGAAGGAAGGAAATACTGGCTGAAAATTTTGTTTATGTTAAAGATTTTGATGATCACCATCAGAGATCTGATATCTCAGGGAAGAAAAGCCTTTCATATACCACATAAAACCTGCCGGGCGCAGTGGCTCATGCCTGTAATCCCAGCACTTTGGGAGGCTGAGGCAGGCAGATCACCTGAGGTCAGGGGTTCAAGACCAGTCTGCTGACCAACATGGAGAAACCCCGTCTCTACTAAAAATACAAAATCAGCCGGGTATGGTGGCGCATGCCTGTAATCCCAGCTACTTGGGAGGCAGGAGATTCGCTTGAACCCAGGAGGCGGAGGTTGCGGGGAGGCGGAGGTTGCGAGGAGGCGGAGGTTGCGGTGAGCCGAGATTGCGCCATCGCACTCCAGCCTCGGCAACAAGGGTGAAACTTCAGCTCAAAAAAAAAAAAAAAAAACAACAAACTTCTGGTGAAATGGGCTAAGTTGGTGGCTTGCCTGTAACATCTGGGTGTCTTAGAGGGCCATGGTATGACACCTTGGGCAGTCATTTACAGAGTCCTTCCCTGACCAGGGAATCATCCTGCCACTGCTATGAGGTCCTGCACTCTAAGGATTTCTTCTGTATCTAAGACTCTTCCAGAGTCAAAATTTAGAGGCCCTGAAATGACACTAATCTGTAAGATGAACAGTTGTCACTACATATCCAATATGAGTACACTGTTCTACAAAATCATACCTCAGTCACACACCTAGTACATAATGTGATCCAGCCTGAAGACCTTTAAGGTTGAGGTGTTAGGTTAAAAAAGCAATTGGTTGCCTATGCCAACAAGGTGAAGGTTACAATGCAGTCTATTGAGAGGTTATTTTAAACAAGGGATACCTGCATTCTGAATTAATTAAGCATCTCTCTTCCCAGGAGCTGCCAAGAATTGGAGCACTTGCAGAATTTAGTTCTTCACCAAAGTCAGTGCAGGCAAGCTCCTGAAAGGGAATAATGCTGCTCATTGACCCACATCTTCTTAAGACATTGCTTTGGCTTTTTAAATTAAAACGCCAAGAGGAAAAACTACTTACAAAGATAAGAGAAAGACCACTGTTCCCTGCAGGTTAACCAGAACGGCTAGCGTCCTCCAGGAGCGGATGAAGTATCCTAACAGGGCATATTGGGCAATGCCAACTGCAAAGAAGAGGCCGCCAATCGATCCTAATTCAGGGAAAAGAGAACTGTCACTGGAGCAAGCACCATCTGCGGCACCATTTCCAACCCCAAGTCACACAGCCAATTTCTTCCTGGTGAGATGTCAGCCCTATGCTGGCAAGTGTAAGAGGCACACCAGAAAAGAAGAAAAGTCTACACTAAGTTGAACATCAATGAATGAAAGTATTATAGTTGAACATCAGTGAATGAAAGTATTATAGTTGAACATCAGTGAATGAAAGTATTATAGAGGTCAGAAAATTAGTGGAAATAAAGGGAGGACAGACGAAAAATACAAACTATATGGGGACATACACATTTTAAGAATTTGTCCAAAATGCTTTCTGCATTGCCTGTTGTACTGACATTTGCCTGAACCTGTGGGTAAGGCTTGGAAATACTTTTGCCATAGGGGTAATACAGTTTTTAGGTCATGAGGTTATTGCAATACCAAAACTTAATCTTTATCACACAGGCTGTCCTTTAACTTTCTTTCTTTTTCTTTTTTTTTTTTTTTTTGTTTTTTAGACAGAATCTCGCTCTGTCACCCAGGCTGGAGTGCAGTGGTGAGATCTCTGCTCACTGCAACCTCCATCTCCCGGGCTCCCGGGTTCAAGCAATTCTCTGCCTCAACCTCCCGAGTAACTGGGTTTATAGACACCCACCACCACACCTGTCTATTTTTTTTTTCTTTTTGTATTTTTATTAGAGATGGGGTTTCACCATCTTGGCCAAGCTAGCCTTTAACTCCTGACCTTGTGATCTACCCGCCTCAGCCTCCCAAAGTGCTGGGATTACAGGCGTGAGACACCTTGCCCAGCCGAAGTTTCTTAAATCACAACTCACTCTCCCAATTCTCCCTACTGCCTTCTCTACTTAATGTATTACTATAGGATACATGACATTTTGTATTTATCTGTTTCCTGTCTGTCTTTCCCAAGTAGAAAATAAGCTCCCTTAAGCATGGATTTTTGTCAGCGTGATGATGGAAAAATATCAACCATGGAATTGTAAAGAACCTTTTACACTTTTTGAAATAAATATTGAGATGGGTATTAAACCCACAGGCTTGACCAATATTCTTGCAAATTCTGTACCTCTAACCCACTTTCCATAACTGCCACTATTGCTATTAGTGGTAGTAATAGCTATTATTTATTAAGCATAACGGTTTCACATACATTGTCCTATGAAGTAGGTACCATTATCAACCATATACTAAAGTGAAAAATAGCTCAGAGTGCTTAAGTGAAGCTGCTTAAGGACACAGAGCTGTAAGCAGCAGGGCCAGGATTTGTGCCCAGGCCTGTCTGAGGGGGAGGCCTGTATTCTATACCATTCCTCTCTTCTATCTCCCCTCTATGGGAAGGCAATTTCTGTGGGCATTCCGCAGTGACAAAACTTTGTTGATCTTGTTACAAAATAATAATCTTGTAATACATGTGTTTCCTTTGATTCCTATCCATAGCTTATTACTTTATAACAAATAAGTAATGGCTTGTATACTGTTTGACCTAGTGAGGAAAGGGAGAGCTAGAAAGGGAAGCTGATGTGACAGCATATTCAGAATATGTGGTCCAATGAGTCGTGGGATGAGGACAGTGCGAGTTTCCTGGAAATTTAAGACAGTCAATAGCTACTACGTGTTCACTGCTGTAGATCAAACAGCACCTGGCTTCCAAGAATAAGACTTCTTGTCTGTCGTTGCTCAGAATAGTCCTGAGCACTCAGTATCCCTTGACAACAATGTAGGCAAAAACAAGAAAGCCCAGAGGATGGGATGGTTTCAGAGGGACCAAGTTCAGATGCCAGTTCTGCTACATACTACTCTGACCTTGGGCAAATCACTAAATGTCCTTGAGCCTCAGTTTTCTTATTGGTGAAATAGAAATAATAGTGCCTACCTCAAAGGGTAGTTTTTATTAGTTTCAGATGAAATAATGCATGTTATACAAATGTTGGTTATATTGTCCTAATGTAATCTGGATTTAGCCCTTCTATTTATTAACCTAAAAAAAAAAAAAAAAAAAAAAGGCCATCTAAAAGCCCCCTGTTGAATCTATCACAGAATATTTTCTACCTGGTTCTCATTCCTAATTCCAAGAATGCCCCACCTGCTGTTGGAGAACTGACTTCCCTGACGTCATCTCTGTGGTTCAAATGGGGCCTGCCAATTATAGTTCCTTTAACTGCAGGGTGACTTTAATCAGCTGAGCTGATCAGAGGCCTTACCCAAGATTTTAAATACTAGACTTGGAGCTGCTGGGCCCTGCCTCTGACTACGCAGAGGAAGCTTCTCAGAGAGGATAGGGAGCTGAAATGAGAAGCATCTGACTTCTGGTTCTAGGCATCTTCAATGCCTGGCTCTTCATGGTCTAGTTATCCTAACCAAATGATTTCCCCTTATATATGAGCTCATTAGAGTTGAGTCTCTCTCACAATCAGTAAGATCTGGCATCAACTGGACATGATGGGCAAGAAGAAATGATTCAAAGTTATCTAGTTTGGTGACCTTAAATTCTGTGATGACATAGGCAGAGGTCTCAGAAAATAATGTAGCTTTTAGGTGGAAAGAAAGTAATAATTTTTTATTTAAGGAGTCAATAATATTCACATCTAATGTCCAGCAAGAAGCTGCACATATATGCCTGTAAATGACAACAGGGAGAAGGCGTAGAGATGAATATAATAAGGCTCTATGCTATTTGGTTTAAAAAAATTAATAAAAAATAAACATTTCAAGTCATCTCTTCTGGAGTATCATAGGTGGCTTTATAACCATGTATATGCCTTTACGTACTAGGCCTATTTTAAAATTTATTCCCTGCTTATTTTTAATTAATTTCAATTCTGCTATTCCTGCTCAGTTTGCACTAGTAAAAGCTAAATTTCAGCAGGCTAGAAAAGAGTATATAGTTATGACTTCATTTTTGTAAATGGTACCAGTAATCCATCTGGTTTTCAAATAAAGACCATAAAGTCTCCTTGAGTTCTTTTGCTCTCCCCATCGCTGCTTGTCCTTTAGCAAGTCACTTTCCTACCAAAATCCAGCTCAAACACATCCTCTTTCTTCTCCACTGCTTCCGTCTTGTCTAAGTCACCACTGGTTTCATGTGGCCAACTATAGCAGCCTACTAAATGATCCCTCAATTTCTGTACCTACCAGAGTAATCTTTCTGTATATGAGACCCTATCACTCCTGTATTTAATATGCCCCACTGGCTTCCCACTGTACTTCAAGTAAAAAAAAAAATTCCTCATTTGGCCCATCACAGGCCCTGCATCATCTGGTCCCTCCTAACCTCTTACTTCACTCTTTCCCTAACTCTCTACCCTGTAGTCATGAGAACCTTTTCAAAGAAGTTCCTTCCTGCTTCAAGTCCTGGGTCTTTGCCATTCCATCTAGCTAGAATATTCTTCTCCCAGAATTTCACAGGCCTAGGTCTTCCTAATCATTCATATCTTAGATCAAATGCCCACACTGAGGTTTTCTCTAACTATCCTATCTAATGTAGCTACTCCCTATAATTACTATCTAGCCCATTACCCTCCTTCATTTTCTTCATTGTACTTCTAACTTCCAGAAATTATCAATTTGTTCCACCTTTCCTAAGTACAGCATAAGCTCCATGAGAGCAAGAACCTCCCCCAAACCATCCTTATCTTTTCCACCTTTTTATCTAAAAAAAGCAGTGTTTGGCACATGGCAGAATCCATTTAATAAATGAATGCTGTGGAACAGACATGCAAAGGAAAAGCTCTGGAAGCATACACAGCAATATGTTAACCACGGTTGTCTCTAGGGGAATAGGAATATATGTATTCTTTAGTTTGATGAAGTGTGCATATATTTCTTATTTTTTACAATGAGCATTGTTATAGGAAGACATTAATATAAGAAAACAAATAATAAATATATTAATACGGATTTTTTCACAGCTTCAGTATTTTTTTTCACTTCTTAATAATTTTTAGTCAATTAGCTGAAAATCCTTTTTGTTAAGTACTACACTGCAAACAGGTCAAAAATGGATGCTTGCAGTTTGTACTTGTGCTTTTTTGTATATGTTTACATATTGTTTTTTACACATTGCAAATATTATTTTGTAATAAGCATAATTTTTCAAACTAATTTTCATTGCCAAATATTCAGGCTATTTCCAGCAAATCCCCTATTGCTGAACATTTATGCTTTTCTCTGACTTCTTGCAATTCATAAGCATATTTGAAGCCACAGGTGTAGATAAAATCATTCTGGAAAGAAACCAGCTTGCAAAGAAAGACCAAGGACAAAACCCTGGGGAAGACCTCGGGTTCATGAGAGAGGGAAGGAAGCTACTCAAAAAGAGTTCCAGGAGCTATCAGAGCCTTACTTTTGCCCTGGGTGCAGGGCTGTGTACTGGTCTTCAGGGAACTCTCACACTTGCTCTGAATTTCACATTGAATTTGGCAACCATCTGGTTTCACTGTTACAGTTTTTCTTCCTCTCTCCCTTTTCACTTTGCTACAGAAATTTTGATAGTCTCATCTTAACCCAGCATCAAGGATAAGAATGAGAGGTCAAAACACTTCAAGGGGACTCTTTTCAGTGGCTTTAGGCAACTAGCAAAAGAGCAGGAGACCAGGGTTGGTCCTTTCGCCTAACACACGCAACAGGACAGGAAAAATACTTAGATAATCTGGCAGGATGGGAGTGTATACATCTTTTATAAAACAGCATCTTCATGAACAACTAAAATCAAATATAAATACTTTAATAGAGAAATGTAAGAGGTACAAGAAAAATATGTATTCATGGTGCTCTACATGAGCACAACTTTGGACCTCAGAAAAACTGAAATCAAAGGAGAGAGTGCCTTTATCCCTTCCCCGGATACAGGGAGCAGGCATGATCACCATCATTACCAACTTTTTAGAAAGTCCCAGGAAATTGGCCATACTATTTAGAAAAATGACCCTAAAGTCTCAATGCAAATTGAAGACTCAGAGGAAGCTCTTTCACTCATCCTAGGTTACGACCAGTTCCAAAAAGGCTTTAGAAGTTGCTACAGACAAGGTGAATCCTAAGGCAACACTGTAAGACCAGAAGGAAGCCTGTCTGGAGAGGCGTGTGAAGGAAGCTTGTGTCTCTTCCTCCCCAGCCTAGTTCTAACTGGTCCTACCCTATGGATCCTTCCGCTCGACAGCAGTTTAGTGGAGATGCAAACAGAGCACAAGTCTACTTTATTTAGCCTGTGTCTTCCAGTTCGATAAAATAGCCCATACAACTTCAAAAACAATACCAATTAGAAATAACAGGTTGACCAGGCCAGCACTCACATGAGGTGACATGCTGAAGTTCCAAGAGGAGAGTCTTTGGGAAACAGCAGAAGATGACCTGGGTGTCATCAAGACCCAGGATGCGGTTCTGGCCCTGTCAGTTATCAGCTGCTGAAAACGGGCATGTCACCTCACCTCTCAAAGGCTCAATTTCCTCATCCATAAAACGAAGGTAGGAATCCTTAACTTGTAAACTCTGGGAATATTACAGATAGATGTCAAATGCCTAGCATGGTAGCTGGTACATAAGAGATGGCTGGCACTGTGCATCAGGTTCTAAGGAATGGCATTCTCATACAGATCCTCCTGCAGACACATTTCTATCAGTCACACGGTCAACCTGTTTCCCATATCCATATAAGAACATCCATGGGAAACATTCAATCATTGTCAAGTGAATGAAAGTAAAAGAAACAAAAAGTTATCATTGCAAACCTAAATCTATAAAGTCTTAGACACAATATTTGAAGTCAAATAACCTTTTAATTAAAATCATTTATTTTATTATCTATGTAGTTCTTGAGAAAATAATGGGATGGTCAAAAATAATTCAGAATACAGTCTCAATTTTGGAAATTAAGTATCGATAAAGAAATGCTACAACAGTACTATGTTGACTTGAGAGCAGTAAAAACAAAAAAGGGTGGTGAAACAAAGATTTACTAAACTAGAATAAGAAGGCTGTAAGAAAGGAGTTTCTAGTATTTCCTATGTCTGAACTATTTTTCAGTTTAAGTTGTAAAAAGCTGCTAGTGTCCTTCTGAGGAAATCAATACTCTCCACGGTAATCTGTATGCAGTCCATGAGGCGGGTGGCAAGCTCACATGTGAAGCAGGCCCCCAGGGAGAGTGTCTGCAGAGGAATATTAATAAAATGACTTGTTCAGAGTCATACAGAACAAACTCAGAAAAGCAAATCTAATAGTTGGACAAAGTACCTGAAGTCCAAATGCATTTCCAGACTCTAGGATTAAACTGGGTCCCTATAAGATTTTCTGGAGCTGCTCATCCAGTCCAGAGCTGCATGATTTAAGCAGTACCTGCAAGTGCCCAGTAGGCGGTGCCCACACATTCATTAAGCAAGACAAAGGCCACCAGCGACATCCCTCCATTCATCATGCCCACCAGGAAGCGAGTTATTGCAAAGAACTCATATGAGGGGGAAAATCCATTTGCAATTGCAAATAAGATGTCAAGAGCAAAACCTAGAAAGAGAGAACAATATTCAATAATCCAGAGGCAAAATAGCATTTGATCAAAGTAATAAATTATATTCATTAGTTTATAAAATAAACGTTTGTAAACTTAAATTTTCTGAGCTGTTTTTTTTTTTTTTTTGAGATGGAGACTCGCTCTGTCGCCCAGGCTGGAGTGCAGTGGTGCGATCTTGGCTCACTGCAAGGTCCGCCTCATGGATTCACACCATTCTCCTGCCTCAGCCTCCCGAGTAGCTGGGACTACAGGCACCCGCCACCATGCCTGGTTAATTTTTTTTTTTTTGTATAGAGATGGGGTTTCACCGTGTTAGACAGGATGGTCTCGATCTCCTGACCTCGTGATCTAACTGCCTCGGTCTCCCAAAGTACTGGGATTACAGGCATGAGCCACCATGCCTGGCCAGCTGTTTTTTTTTTTTTTTTTATAATAGCTTCTCTTGGAAACTATTTTTTTAAAAAAAACATAAGGTTTACTTTATTACATGATTTCTGTCAATCACAGACAGTTTTCAATTATTCACAATAATGCTGGAAAATGAAAAATCCTTGCTCATACTCAACTTGTCAAGAGCACTAGGCCAAGTTCTGTAGGGCTCATTTGAAATGAATCAACACAGAGAGATATAAGGAAATGGGCCTAGTACACTGTCACAGTCTCTCACTTCTCTCCTTAGTAACATGGCATAAACTAAAATTGGGGGTTTGCAGAAAGCACCATCACCTATGAAAGGTTTATAACACAAATATCTGACTTTAACTAGGTGGGCTAGTAACTTAAAAGTGCCTGGCCAGAAGCAACTCGAGCTGCAGTTTGGCCTCTTGCCAGGGAAATAAAGATCAGTTCTGTGTCCATATCCCAATTCCTGGAGAACCTTAAGGAAATAGTCCCCTTATTATTTCCCTAAGAATCTTAGAGAAATAAACCCTCTCATCCAGTTTACGAATACTCTAATAGATTACCTGTGAGATAGACTTTTTTCCTTCCGAAGCGATCTGAAAGCTGACCAAAAGAGATAACTCCAACAAATACACCACTGAAGAAAAAAGAGCTTGCTGCACTGACTTTGTAGGATCTGTTGGCAATTAAAAACCACTAGAGGAAGATAAAACAAAAGAGAGACATGTAGGATTGAGTTAGCTATTAAAAAACCAAATGTGCAACAAAAACTTGTGCACCAGAATTTCTATACTGCATGATCCACTATTAACCAGAATCCAGCAGAATTTGTCTCTCTCAGACAACATCCAATGAAATTTTATCTTCAGAAACACTAGAAATCACTATTATTATAATGCACTCCCATAGTACTCTATACATACCTTATTACAGAATTGAACACAGTGTATAATAGCTAATTACTTATGCATCTATTGACTATGTCCCTCATCCCAAGGCTGTGTTTCTTGAGAGGAGCCTTGTCCCATTTATTTCCATTCTCTGATGCCTAATATACTATATGACATATATGAAGCAATAAATACATGAACTTTTTGTCCAATAGGCTTGTGAGTTTAAAATCCCTTGAGTATTTTTCCTCAAAAAGATTAAACACAGAATTACCATATGATCTGGCAATTCCATTTCCAGGCATATTCCCAAAAGAACTAAAAGCAGGGACATGAAGAGATATTTGTACACCCATGTTCGTAGCAGCTGTATTTGCAATAGCTAAAGGTGGAAATAACCTGTGTCTATTGACGGATGAATGAATAAACAAAATGTGGTATACACATACAGTGGAATATTCCTCAGCTTTAAGAAGGAATGAGAGAACAGGCAGAGATTTGTTAAAGGATACAAAATTACAGCTAGATAGAAGGAATAGGTTCTAGTGTCCATATCACTGTAGGATGACTATAGCTAACAACAATATATAGCTTCAAATAGCTAGAAGGAGGATATCAAATGTTCCCAATACAAACAAATGATAAATATTTGAGATGATAGAAATGCTAATTACCCTGATTTGATCACTATACATTGTATGTATTAAAACATCACCATGTAGCTCATAAATATAATTGTTATGTCAATAAAATTAAAAAAATAAAAAGGAACAAAATTCTGATTCATGCTACAAACTCTGAAGACATTATGCTGTATGAAATAAGGCAGACACAGAAACACAAATATAGCATGATTCTATTTACATGAGGTACCTGGAATAGTCAACTTCATACAGACAGAAAACAGAATGGTGGTTACCAGGGGCCAGAAGGAGCGAGGAACAGGGAATTATTGTGTAATGGAACAGAGTTTCAGTTTGGAATGTTGAAAACATCCTGCAGATGAATAGTGGTAATGGTTACACAACTATGTGAATGGATGTAAGGCATCGGAAACTATACACTTAAATGTGATTAAAATGGTAAATTTTATATCACGTATATTTATGACAAAAGAAACTCCTTTAGTGTCTTCTACTTTAGGGAAACCTAGGAACTTAAAGAGAAAGTGACCATTCTCTGCTTAAAACACCACTATCTCAAGTCTTGTCTAGTGATGTGTTAAAGATGATATTTGGTTATAAGAATAAAAGTGAACTCATGTCACAGAATAACCTCAGAGAACCAAGAGACCACTCATCCTTCCTCTTCCCAGTCCCCTTCGCTACAGTCAGTGATGATAGGTGTGTGAAGGGCCCCTCCTCCTCAAGAACTTGCAAGAAAGAATCCTCAGCTGGTCTCTCCACTTTTCAGATCACTCCCTTCTGATGCTTCCACAACCAGTCCTCATGGCTCAAAGTACATCTAACTTCTCTCCTTCCCTCCTAGTCTTGTAAGACTGGATTGATAAAGGTCTTGACAAGACAACTTCTGGACATCTCTATTCAAAACCACCCACCAAAAAGACTCAGGAATTGGGAAAAACCAATGAGAATAATGTCCCCTCACTAATGTGTGCTTTACTTCTGAATTCCATTCTTCACGTGCAATTCTTAACAAGGTAGATTAGCTGGTTTTCCTAGCCCTTCTTGGATTTACTTTTTCTTTCTTTTTTTTCTTTTCTTTTCTTTTTTGGCAGGGTTTCGCTCTGTTGCTCAGGCTGGAGTGCTGTGGTGCCATCACAGCTCATTGCAGCCTTGACCCCCCAGCCTCAAGCAATCTTCTTGCCTCAGCCTCCCAAGTAGCTGGGACTGGAGGGAGTCACTTTAAATAGGTGGTTCAGGGGAGGATTCTTGCGGGAGGTGATATTTGCGACCTGGACGATGACAAGTAACCAACTACAAAAAAACTCTTTGGGAATATGAGAATAATTGCAGTGGCCCCAGGTGAAAACACACCAGTGTATCTCTAGTGGAGGTGGCATGAAATTAGGCCAGCGAAGCAGGTGGGCATCAGGTCATGCAGGGTCAGGCCAAGGCAAGGAGCTGAGAAATTTTATTCTAGTGCAAAGAACGAATATTGAATTACCGGGTTTATGTTTCTAAAGATCACTCTGGCCACTTTATGAGAATGCAATATGATAGGAAAGAGTGGAAGCAGGGGAGTTACAGTAATCGTTTAGGAGATAATGATGGCTTGGATGAAGCTGGAAACTAGTGATGGAGAGAACTGAATGGACTTGGGATGTATTTTGAAGGCAGGACTGTCAGATGTTGTGATGATGTGTTGTAGTAGGAGTAGAAAGGAAAGGAAGAGTCACCTAAGTTGTTCATTTTAGCCACTCTCTGGGTGGTTGTGACATTTATCGAGATACAGAAGGGTGCAAGAGGTGTTAGGTACATGGTGGGAATTCAAGAGTTCTGTGTAAACAAGCTCAGACAGAGCATGCCTATAAAACATCTAAGTAGAGATGTCAAGCAGGCATCTGGCTGGGAGTGGAGCTCATGGGAGAGGTTATGAAGGTTTATGAAATTACAGATACAGGCTGGGTGCAGAGGCTACGCCTGTATCCCAGCACTTTGGGAAGCCGAGGCCAGTGGACTGCTTGAGCCCAGGGGTTCAAAAGCAGCCCGGGCAACATGGTGAAACTAAGTCTACACAAAACACACAAAAATTAGCTGGGTGTGGTGGTGCACACCTGTAGTCCCAGCTACTCTGGAGGCTGAGGTGGGAGAACTGATTGAGCCTGGGAGACTGAGGCTACAGTGAGCCATTATCGTGGCACTGCACTCCAGCCTGGACAACAGAGTGAGACCCTGTCAAAAGAGATGAGAGAAGAGGGGAGGGGAGGGGAGGGGAGGGATGGAAAAGAAGAGTAGAGAAGAAAAGGAAAGAAGCAAAGAGAGAAGAAAAGAGAGAAAGAAGGAGAGAGAGAGAAAGAAAAGAAAGAAAAAGAAGAAAAAGAAAAGATAAAGAAAGTTTCATATAAAAGACTAAAAGAGCTGCAATATTTGAAGAAAAAATTTTGTTTTGTAAAAAAAGAATTTACTTTGTAACATGGATAGTTCTGTGGTAGAATTTTTGACTCATGAGGAATGCCTACAGTAATATTTCACCAGGTCTAAAAACAGATCAGTATGAGATATCAGGTTGTCCTAGAAAAGACAGGACTGTATCTGTCACAGGGAGATACCTTCTTTTACAATGGCCAATATACACAGCTTAATTGTACTTGTTCTTAATACCTTGAAATTCAAACACTGGCTTTTTATGTTCTTAGTGTTTGTTTTGGTGTTTTCATGCTTTTAAAATCTGGTCTGCAACTTTAGTCTTCATTAACCTGCACCTCAAGTTTTGCTAGTCTGTTTACATGGCCAAGATATTGATCTTGGCCTGTTTTACTGATTAAATGCAAAACTGATCTGTTTTGTGTTTAATCACTAAAAAATGGCCAATTTGAAAACTCCATAATCAACTATTCTGTTGCCTCATTTGCTGAACTTCTCAACTCCATGGAAAAGGGTACAATACTATCCTTATAAGTGGATAGCTGTCAACTTTTGTGGAAGTTTAGGAGGAAGTAGCCCAAGGGATGTTTGAGCAGCAAATTCCAAATTCTGATTCTCAGGCTGCCATTTCCAAGTGTCAAAGTAACTGCTAGTAATTTTTCTTCATGTCAATGCTAGTTGGGCTCATGCATCTCTCTATTACTCTTGGAATACATGCAGGAACTGACAGAAAAATGGAAAGACAGATTTTTCAAAAGCAAATTAGAGAATGTGAAGCTGGAACCCAGATCTCCCTGGGGATGGCTGACACAGGGATGCCAACTCACAGATTCAGAACAATGGCTTGACAACCAGCCCTCCACATCCTTCATCTCCCAACATGTGAGATCTTGGTTTAAATGTTTTGTTTTGCCCAATTTTAAAAACTTTTCAAGTATTGTTGATATATTGATCATATACCTACTGTGTGATCTAAGGAGTTTTATTTTGTCAAAGCCCAGACAAGATAAACTAGGATATTGATCCCTACAGTATTTAGAAAATGTATTGGTGTAATCTATACTTAAAGTTTTTGAAGGAGCTCACTCACCAGACTAGACTCAATTGCTAGCTTATTTTCTTCCCCCTTTGGTCAATACTTAGTACTAGGGTAAAACCCAAATCAGGATATTACCAGGCCATTTTAAGCTAAACTGTAATAAACCTAAATATGATAAGTTTGGATCTCAAGAAATGTGTTTTTATGAGTCTTTAGATTTTAAAAATCACTAATTTATAAGTCATTCAAACCCTGTTGACTAGAGATTATTAAGGTGATGAATTTCCTATTATTTTTTGTTAATAACAAGCCAAATTCTAAAGTCACAGAAAGAATTTTTTTTTTACGTTAAGGTACTTCAAATTGAAAAATTTGCAAATTGAAAAAAGCAGGAAACCTACTTTTCTTTTCCCATACATTAACAGAAAAGGAAGACTATAAAGACAAAATATTTTCAGTCTCTCAGGTTGACTTACATCTATTTCTGTTTTATAACCAGCATCTGTATTTTTGTTCTTATGCACTAAAGTGAGTTGAGCATTCAATATACTCTATTTTCAAAAAGGATTTGAGGGGCACAGCACTACAAGCACTCGTATAATCATTCACTCATCTAAAGAAAGTGGACCTGAGAGAAAATCAGGCACAACTGGGGGCAGAACCAATAGTAGGTGCCTCTAATATAAAAGATGGAAGGAACATAAATATGGCAAATAGAGGCATGAGCACAGAGCCAGGGCTATGTGGTGCCTTCTAGTTCCTAAAGAGGAAAAAAGCTAGGTGAACAGAAGTGAAGGGGGTTGAGACAGAGACACTCTTGGCTGGGTACTAATGAAACATTTGGAGGTTTCTTTTTTTGGTATTTATATTCTTACTGCTTAGATGCTGAGAATAAATGGCACGTCCTGAAAAGGGATAAAGTACTGGCGTACATCAAGAAAAGTTGCTTTAGCTGCAATACAGAGAATGGAATGGAGGTAGCAAGCATGGGAGTGGGAAGATCCATCAAAGGCCATTACAACCATGCAGGCCGGAACGGCAGACTTCCAGAAGAGAAAGGATTCATGCAGGATATAGATGCCTGAAATTCAGAAGTGAGATCTGGTGTGAGTCATCCATGAACAGGTATTATCTGAAGCCACTAGGATGTATTAGGCCAACCACAGACTGAGTGAAGCTTAAAGATAAATTTCAAAGGAAGCAATCAAATGTATCTTTAGCACCTCTGTTAAAATCGTAAAACCTTAAGCTTTATGGACATGTCACAAATCAAATAAATCATTTTCCTGAAATGCAAATATAATCTGAAAAAATAAAATATTGCTTTAAAATGGAGCATATGCTTATGTAATCCCCAAAACAAAATTAACATCTGTGTAACGAAACAATGTATATCAAAGCTATGTCAAAGAGGAAGGCTGCCATACCTTATAACCACATAATTAATAACCAACCAACTTTCACATAATACTCTCTCCTCATCCTCAACAGCCAGCCTGTGGTATGTAAATTACAATATATTGGCTAAAGACTTTCTATTTTTTCCACCCTCGGCATGTGTTCCATTCAGGAAGCTATGGAAAAATCAACTGAGTACTAGACGGAATACTAGAAATAAGGGGTCCTTTTGACTTAGACAGGGTAACAGAATCAGATGTCACTAGAAAGGAGGGGAAAGGAAGAAAAGGAAGGTTGCATGTCGAGCATGAAGTGAGGGTTATGTCCTGTGTGCTTGGGGAACAACAGGGAGAAGGCTGGGGGTGAGGAAGAAGAGAATATAGATGCCCCTTGACTTAAGATAGGGCTGCCCAGCCCCCATGGTAAGTTGAAAATACTGTAAGTTGAAAATGCATTTAATGCATCTAACCTACTGAACATCATACTCATAGCCTACATTAAATGTGCTCCAAACACATTATCCTACAGTTGGACCAAGTCATCTAACACAAAGCTGACTTTATAATAAAGTGCTGACTACCTCACGTAATTTATTGAATACAGGAGAGCACTGCAGAGAATAATATCTTGTTTGCCCTCAGGGTCACGTGGCTGACTGGGAGCTGCTGCTGACTGGGCGCTGCCCAGCATCATGAAAGAGGATCCTCCCACACTTGTTACTAGCCCAGGAAATGATCAAAATTTAAAACCGGAAGTACAGTTTCCACTGAACACTTATCACTTTTGCACTATCATAAAGTCAAAAAATCACAGGTCGAGCCACCCTAATTTGAGGACCACCTATAATGTGTTTTAAAATCAACTGCCAAAGTAGTATTTTCACATTTGGCTGATCTGTTGTTTCAGGGTGCATCTTACTCCACAGTGTGCGTTTTAAATATAAATACCTAATAAGTTTCCATTTTTCAATTGACTTGTATCATTTACACTTACTGCCTGGCATCCTGGTATACCCATATGACACAAACAAGCCATCTCCAGATTTCTTTCTTTTCCTTCCTCCACTGAATAGTCCCGTGCTGTTATTATTATCCTTCCCTACTGTATTTGAGCACAGAGATCAGGAGATGTTTCTTTTTTTTTCTTTTTAAGAGACAGGGTCTTATTTTGTTGCCCAGGCTAATCCATGAACTAGGAGATGTTTCTTAAGTTGATCATGAATATTAGGAAGACCAAAGAGCAAGAAGGACCTCTATCATACTGACTCCGAGAGCTAGGACACATATGCAGCTTCTACTCTGAGCAACTTCTCCTAGGCTCTACAAATGTGATACATTTGTCTGCTTCAGTTTTCTCCTGTGACCTAAATAGCCCATTGTAGGTTTTTTATTTCTTCTTCTAATTTATAGCGACATTTCATGGAATAATAGTTGAAAAACATGCTATAACCACAAATCACTCTAATGAAGGGAGAAGTGAATGGTAAATAAAAAATCATTTACACCAAGCTTTTACAAGCAGTGGGTCATTTCCCTCCCCCAAGTGGGCTTTGCCCTTTCTTGCCCTCCTTGTTTTGGCTCAGGGCGGGTGACTGACTCTGCATCACCCACAGATGAATAATGTAGGACCACTGTCCTGCAGAAGTCTAGGTAAGGGTATGGTTACCCAAAGAAAAGCAAACAGATTTTTCATTCCACTTCTGCCATGAAGCATGACACCTGCCAAAAAGACCACTCTCAGTACGCACTGTGCTCTCCTCTCCCCACTCCCCACTTGCACCTCTACCTCCTCCCCCGTGAACTATTCATTCTCCATGACACACCTTAAGTCTCATCTGACTTACCCTAGTGGAACTTACCACTCTCTCCTTTCTGCCACATCACCCTATTTTTGCTTTACGATAATGCATGGTGAAGTGTGTCCATTTGTCTCTCCCTTATGAGCTTCTTAAGGGTATATTTGTATCCCCTGTGGTAACCTTACAGTGTCTGTCAGCACTAATTAAATATTTGCTGAATTATTTATGTAAGAAGAGTAAGTACCATCGTCTTATAGGCATCTTCACACACAATATCTCCAGGTCATGACTTCAAGCATCAGGTTGTGAGTTTATGGGCATACAGGAAACTACATAATTGGTAATCATTTCCTTGGAGTCACCGAATGCCATTCTCTTGAAAAGAAGTGTAGACAGATTTAGAATTTGAGGGGTTTCCCTTCTTCTTATAGCCAATCTGAGAGGAGCTAGAATACTTTGGTTTTACCTTTAGTCCCAGAAAGCACTTTATTTGGTCCACAAATATCCCCACTGAGAGGAGCATATACGATCATGCAAGGATAAGAAATGTGCCATGGATGATTCACAGCCTATCAAGGAACCTGCAAGACAGGCAGGGGCTGTGGTAGGTTAGAGAGCGGTACCTAGCCCCTCAGCTGGCTGCTGTATCCCTTTTAAAAGGCAGACTTGTTCAGGGCCCCACATAGTTCACTAGTGCCAACACAGCCTTCTCTGAAAGGAGGACACACCACATGACTGTTCGGGGCATAGCCCACCTAATCATAAAGAAAACGAAGACAAAGGGCAGGTCACCCTGGCTGTCCAGGCAGGTCAACCAAAATGGGCAAACAAGACTGGGCACGTGCCTCTTGATTGAGCCTCTTGTTGCTGAAGGTCGTGCTTTGATGAAAACCAAGTCATATTATAACTGCCACGGCCCTACCCAGACTCCCAGCTTGTCAGTATTTCAAGGCTGCAGGGACGAAGCCAACAGCAGCTTCCTAGGACCCCTGCAGCAAATCTATGAAGGCTCTATACAATCAGAGAACTGCTATGGTCTCCTGTGAAAAATTCTGAACGGCTCTGATAACAATTCCAACCAAACTTCAGCCCTTCCCTGGCCCGTATTTAAAATAAAAATAATTACAACTCTGTACATGAAAATCTAACTTCAGGAGAAAATTAGGTAATCAGAGGCCTCCTGTGACTAGGGAGTACTTGGACAGGGTATTTCAGGAACAGTTTCATGGTGATTAACTAACTTGCTTCATCTCAATGTAGTTGTCACTCTGAATTACCACTTAATGGGTGAAGTGTGCAGGCTATAACAATCAGTAGTACAGGCGTAAGGAAGCAAGACATTAAAAAAATTAGCCCCTAAAGCAATTAATTGAAGTGAATTTTTCAAATAGTTTTAATACTCTGTCTTTTGACCCCAGGGTATGGCTTGGGGAAAATATATTAATCTCAAGATAATAGCCAGTCAATTTCAGCTCTTCAATATCCACAGTGATATTAAGAATTCCAACCTTACACTTTTTGGTTGCAAACATTAATTAAGCATGATAATTGTGTGTCTCCGTGATATTTGGTGCTTTCTGAATGAGTCAGAGCTCAGGGAATAATCTGAATACAGCAGACAGCAATTTTCTACATAAATTTGCTCCAATAGCTATTAGCTCATTTTAGAATAGTCAAGACTCCTAGATTAGAGTTTTGCATTAAATACCAAGTTAATCACATCTACCTAACCTTTTATTTGCCCTTCCCAAAAACCCTTCTAAAGAAACTTCTGCAAGGCCTGATGCAAGTGTAATAAGGTGCAGGGTGGACGTTAAAAAATGTGTGTTTTTAACACAGTATCTTTAAACTATAGAGTTTCGTAGAATCTCTCTTAATAATTATCTTCCAAAATTTTATGTGATGGGTCAACAGGACTTCGTATTTGTTCTTTAACTTTGATTTCAGACAAGAGTATTTCAATATGAACCAAATATTACCTATACACGACAGATTATATATTAAGGATATTCACCAACTTAGTGACATGTTTAGGTGCCAGTTTCAGTACTCCTTTAGAGATTTGCAGGGGCAAGTGAGAGTCTAGTGAGGTCACTGAAATTGATTTAATGCTAAGAAATTAAGTGGAAGGTTTAGTTTGGCACTGCACTTCACCATAATAAGGATGAACTCAACGCAGTGCAGAGACTAGTGGCTCCTCAAGGACACCAGCTAAAGAGTGACTGATGCCAACATGCTGCCTGGTGCTGCTGGCCTTGGCTGCCCCTTGATCACCATTCACGTTATTCTCCATTCTGCTGCTGTCTCTCCATTGATTCTTATCATTTTATTTGAAAGTAGCAGCAGGAAACTTTCAAGCCACCTATACCACACCAGCATTCAAAACAGCACCCAGACCAGGCTCTAAAGCACAAAGCAGAAGTACAGTGCGTGAACTCACAAATAATTCACACTCTGAACGGTGGGATGGGGGCACACAGCACAGACACTTCATTGGTACCTCAATATAAAGGACTTCAGGAAAAACAAGAGATTCTGTGTTAAACATGTGAAACAGAAGAGGCCTTTGTTAGGTCTCCCTGAATCTATTCAGAGAGGAGAGACATAGTGAATGTCACTGGGGCAGGTGGTTGCAGGGCTCTGAGAATACAGTGAACTGCTGAGAGCATGAGACTTAACTATTGTCCATTCTATTTAATTCTCCTTTGTTATTTTTTGTTCTATTAGGAAACATGTACATTTATTTGAGCTTGACCAGCAATAAAGCTTAATGTAATCATTACTACTTCTACCGTACTTGAGCGGGTTTTGTGGGGGTGGAACACTGGCCAGGCTCCTCATGAGTCTGACACACATGCCCCAGGTCACATCGCCTTGTAGAAGGCAGATGCTGACACCACTCACAGATGGGCTGCCTGCCTGGCCTCCTTCCTGCTGCTGTCCTATGCCACAGTGGCCAGGCTTGTTTACTAACTGTGGGGCACTGAGGACGTCACCCAGCTACTCTGAGCCCATGTCTTCTTCCCTTTTTAATTAGCAGGCTAATATTATTGCTTTCCCTTCTCCCCTAGAATTCACTCTGTCCAAAGCACTCTCAAGCAGTGACTGCGAGCATCTTATTTAGCTTTCAGTCCAATGTGTTGGGAAAGAAATGAAACTTTTTATATGAGGAATGTGAGCCCTCCCTAAATTATCGGGCCCAGAGAGGCATTGGAATGAAGCAGCAGTCATGTCCCCATCTCCCCTTGAGCCAAGTATCATCTCTTGAAGCTGCTTGCTATGTGGACTCTAGATTGACGGCACTGGTAGCTATACATTAACCTCACAATGCTGCACACTGGACACCATAACCCCTACTCTATAGTTCAACAATATACAGCCAATTGCTGATCAATGTTATTTATGCAAACTAATGAAAACTCCTAACAAACAACCTTGTATTCACCCACTCCTTTTTCCTCTTTTTGCCTTTAAAAGATTACTTGCAACAGAGATCAAAAAGGGTACTTCCGACCGTAAGCGGGAAGTGTTTCCTGGGCAGCTGTCCTCACCTTGGCTCAAAGAAACTCTTTAAAATTATATTTTGTGCCTCAGTTTCTTCCTTTAGGTTGACATTTCGTGCTCCATACACTATATCCCCATGGTCACTGTGCTAACCTCAAATCCTATTTCATGTCCCATACACTATCTCCCCAGGGTCACTGTGCTAACTGTTCTCAAATCTGCCAAGGCATACTCCTATTGGCTCTTCCTGTCCCTTCACTGCCAGTGAGCCACATGGCCCAGGCAGAGTCGATCTTCACCCTGTTCTCATGGACATGTTTCTGGGGCTGCCACAAATGGCTGGTCATGGCAGAGATGCTGAGGCCCTGGACCCTACTCCTCAGGAATGACAACAGCAAAGTATCTAGGTCTTCTAAATACTGAAATGCCAACTAAGATACCATTTAAAACTAAAGCTTCTATTCTTTTTTGTTTATTAAAAAAGCTTGAAAATCACTGAAGTGGAAAGAATATGAGCTCATCAAATTCCAGACTAGCAGCTTATTAGGTGTATGATTTAAGGAACATTCTTTAAATTCTCTTCATCTGTTATTTCACTAACAGAGTGGGGTTGTTGGTAGGACTAAATACACAGCATCTATGGAAGGCCTCTGGCAGAGAGACTCCCATCCCAGAGTGCATTTTTAAAAAGTGGATAGCTGCCTCTTCCCTCTCTCCTATACCTACCAGACCTTGTATAAACTTATCTTCTCACCTACAAACTCAGTACAAAGTATGGAATGATCTTGTCATAGCTGAGGATTCCATGGAGGTTGTGGAGTTCTGTCCTGTTTTGTGTGGGTCAGCGATGCCACCTGTACTCCTCCATCAAAGAGTAGGCAGGCCACGGCCACCCTTGCAAAGCACCACGAACCCACTCAGTCTGAAGCAGCCAGTTCAGCATCTGGAATGCTTAAAAGATAATTCATTCTAAATCATGACCCCAGAGTTCCCAAAGAGCCCTGAGGGAGGGTGGAGGTGCCATGGGTGGCATTATGGGGATCTCATCTAACTGTGCAGCAGGGACAGCCCATGCCCTGCTCCCCATGTTGTTCTGGATACATAATGGAGCACCTGCTGGAGACTGAGGGTCACTATTTTCACAGGTAATTTGTACCCTGGAATAAACCTCTGAGGGTGGATAATTGTTTGACACCCTGGTGGGATGAGGAACATAATATGTGCCTCTATATCATGGGAAGAAAGTACCAAGTATTTAGAAACGTATAATTATGAATAACTATAATCAAGGTGGATAATAACATATACATCCAAGTCTAAGCATCTCAGTGGCTACACATGATGGGAATGAGAAAGAGGACAGATGAATAACACAGGAAGAGGGAGGGAGACAGGGTGAGAAAGGGAGGGTGAGAAACAGAAGCAGAAAGGCAAACGGGGCAGAAATGATAAAGACAGACACAGGGAAAGGCAAGACAGAGTGAATGCAACGGACACAGAAAGAGAAAGAGAAACAGAAACAGAGAGGTAAATACAGACAGACTGAGATGAAGAGACATGGGAACAGGCAGAAACAGACATATGGACAAAATGACAGAGACAAGAGAGAGCAATAAGGACAGAAGGTGGGGAGAAGAGAAGGAAAGGAGGGAGGGAGGAGACACAGAGATACAGATTGACAAAGACAGATAGCAAGAGAGACAGCGATTCACAGATGCACCCCAGTGGGCTAAGATACAGGTAACAGGAAGAAAAAGATATAGCTACTATCACAGGTGATAAGGTGAAGGCTGTCTCAGCCCTTAATTCTGTTCCTCTGAGAGCTGCTTTAAAGATCCTCAGCACTTACCAAGGAAGCCGTTTTATTCAATTTCTCCTGTTTCTAACACTCTTTATCTTGGGAGTGGTAGCTCCTTGGGTTCGCTTTGACTAATTTACCCTTCCTTCTGTCTTCCGCCTTCAGTCGGGCACTGTCTATTGTGAGGTCCTAGAAGTCAGCACAGGAGATACAGTGGGGACCAGCTTACCCTATCCCTGTTGTCCTGGAGTGCAGGGTCTAAGAACTCTCTCTCCTTATAGCAAGCCTTCTCTAACATAAGGCAGGTAGTAGTTGCTCAGTGAACACTTGTTAATAATGGTATCCCTCTGGAAATATCTAAAAGGGTTCCTAATTATAGATTAGGATACATACAGTGTGATATTCTGCATAAATGTTGCTTAGGTCAAGCTCTCACCCTGGTACCACAAGCATTCTCATCAAGATTGCATTGTCCAGTGGTGGTCAGCTGTCCTCTTCAGAAAGCCCATTCTCCAGAAGGAGCTACTAAAAGGGGTTGTCAAAAATGGGTGCTCTGCTTATTCTTGATTAAAATAGCAGCCTATTGACTAGAAATAACGAATACCAAAAGTGGGCTAACACTGGTGAAATTAAAGGCATTCAAGATACCTGGATTATGTCAATATATTAAGGGTACTCCCCACCCTTGCAGGAATTTGTGAGATAATCCAATGTGTAGGTACTCTACCTACAGGGTCATGCTCTCAGTTAAAACCCCTCCTTGGTCCTGAGCCAATATGAACTCTGGAAGCTTCTTTCTCCCCAATGCTGGCTGAGGAGTGGAGGTTGGGAGTAGGAGTGGTGGTATCAGTACCATGCCTATGGAAAATTACACTACAGGTAACTATAGGTTACCTATAGTGACCTATCATGGAAGCAGTGTTCAAAACATCTAGGAGACTAAAGAGCTAGGACTTCTCAAGCCTGCAAGACAGTTTTTTATGTGATACTTTGATTATAAGAATTTAGTTAATAAATGTATATATTGTATATGCAGAATTTGGTCTGGGATTTGCTTTCATTATAATGTAGTAATAGATTTATTGGAGAGCAGACCTATAGTTCTCACCCATTTCAAAATCCTATGGAGATTCTAAGTAAAACTAGGGCTTTTTGCAGAAATGACTAATTTCATGTTTCAGGGGTGTGAGGTACAAGATGAACTTGGAATATCTTGTTATGCCAAAAATTTCTGATAGGCATATCAGAAATGATAGGCATATCAAAAGGATACAAGAGGACTCCCACTTCCAAGAAGACTAAGGAGGCATGTTTTTCCTTATTCCTCCCACTAAAGATAAGAACAGAAACCAATAAAATTTGAAACTGAAAAACAATAGAGAAAAATCAATGAAACAAAATACTGGTTCTTTTAAAAGATCAATAATATTGACAAATCTCTGTAATGGCTGAGAAGTAATTAAAGAAGAAAAAAAGACACAAGTGTCCAATATCAGGTAATAAAAGAAGGTATATCATTTCAGACCCTGAAAATATCAAAACAATGATAAGGTAATACTATGAACAATTCTACACACATAGATTTGACAACTTAGATAAAATGGACCAATTCCTGGAAAAGTACAAACTACCACAACTCATTCAATACAAAATAGACCATTTGACAAAATAGCCCTATAACTATTAAGAAAATTGAATTCATAATTTTAAAACTCCCCAAAAGGAAATCTACAGACCCAGATAATTTCACTGGAGAATTCTACCAAAGGCTTAAGGAATTAATACTAACTCTACACAATCTCTTCCATAAAATATAAAAGAAGGGAACACTTTTCAATTCATTTTATAAAGCTAGTATTACTCTGATACCAAAACCAAAGATAGTCCCAAAAAAGAAAACTACAGAGCAATACTCCTCACAAATACAGAAGCAATAATCCTTATCAAAACATTAGCAAATAGAAATCAGCAATATATAAAAAGAAGCATGTACTACCCAGAGATGCAAGGTTGGTTCAATATTTGAAAAAAATCTCTGCAATTCATCATATTACAAGAAAAAGAAGAAAAATTACAGTCATTGCAATTGATATTTGACAAAGTATCAATTTGAAAAAGTATTTGACAAAATTCAATATACATTCATAATAAAAATTCTCAAAAATATTGGAATGGGGAGGAAGAAGAGCAAGATGGCCAACTAGAACCCTCCAGCAATCATCCTCCCCACAGGAACACCAAATTGAACAACTATCCACACAAGAAAGTGTCACCGAAACGCCAAGGTCTTTCTCTAGATCCTGCTGGTTACCATACAGAAAGCCAATCACTGAGACAACAAGTATTGCCAGGGAAGAAGGCTTTATTTGGGTGCTGTAGCCAAAGAGACGGGAGATCAGTCTCGAATCTGTCTCCCTGACCAACTGAAACTGGGGACTTATATAACAAGGAAGTAATGTAGCTACATGCAGGAAAACAGAAATTAGGGAGAGGTAAAGAAGCAGTCCTGATAAATGAGGGTCCTGGCCTTTCACTGTCCAGATGCAGTGACCTGCTGAGTTTCAGTTCCTTAATAATATCTGGGAGGCCTAAAGTTCAGTTACCCGAGGAAGGAATTCCGATAAGACAAACATAACTTTCTCAAGTTTTAAGAATAGAAGGGTCAATTTCTATGTTTATTCAAAAGAAACCATAAACATCAGCTCTTTGGGACAATTGGGTGAGTTTCAAAAGGACCTTCTTAAGAAACAAAAATCAGGACTGATCACAGTACCTGGTTTTAACATCGCATCAAGGAAAGAGGCACCGAAGAAGGTAGGAAAGACAATCTTGAATTGCTGACACTACCCTTCCCCCATCCCACAGAAATACCACATGGCACAGGAAGAGAGAATCTGTGTGCTTGGGAAGCAGATAGCACAGTGATAATGGAACTTTGCCTTAGAACTCAGTGAGGCCCTTCACACCACAAAGCAACACAGGGCAGAATTCAGCTGGTGCCCACAGAAGAAGCATTTAGATGAGCACTAGCCAGAGAAGAATTGCCCATCCCAGTGGCCAGAACCTGAGTTCTGGCTAGCCTCACCACTGCAAGCTAAAGAGCTCTGGGGTCTTCAATAAACTAGTCCTTGTGGCCTAGACTGTACTTCCTGAGCAAGTCCTGGTGCTAGGATGGGCTCAGAGTCAGTGGGCTTGGGATGCACATGATCCAGTGAGACACCAGGTTGGGTAGCCAAGGGAGTGCCTGTACTGCCCCTTCTTCAATCCCAGGCAGCACAGCTCACAGCTCCAGGAAGAGAGGGAAGAATGAGTAAAGAGCGCTTTGTCTTGCAATTTGCATACCAGCTCAGCCACAGTAAAATAAAGCATCAAGCAGAGTCCTGATGTCCCCGTTCCAGGCCATAACTCCTGGATGACATTTCTAGACCAATCCTGCGCCAGAAGGGAACCTGCTGCCCTGAAAGGAAGGACCCAATCCTGGCAGAATTTACTACCTGCTGATTAAACAGCCCTTAGGCCTTGAATAGAATAAATATCAGTGGTAGGCAGGCAGCAGTCACCATGAGCCTTGGACAAAACCCAGTTTTATGTTGGCTTCAGGTGTGATCCAGCACATTCCCAGCTGTGGTTGCCATGGAGAGAGACTCCTTTGCTAGAAGAAAGGAGAGGCAAAGGACTTAATAACTTGGGGTTATAAGATATAAAATATTCAAAAGCTCAGCCACAGTAAAATAAAGAAGCGAGCCAACTCTTAAAGTCCCTGACTACAGGCCTTGGCTCCTACATGGCATTTCTAGACCCATCCTGGGACAGAAGGGAACCCACTCCCCTGAAAGAAAAGATCCATGCCTGTCAGCTCACCACTTGCTAAGTAAAGAGCCCCTGAGCCTTGAATAAACATCAGTGGTAGCCAGGCAATAGTTGCCACAGGCCTGGGGCAGTGTTGGCCATGGGCAAAGGCTCCTTCTGCTTGAGGAAAGGAGAGGAAAAAGTAAAGGGGACTTTGTCTTGCAACCTGGGCACCAGCTCAGCCCCAGTAAAACAAAGCATGAAGTAGATTTTTAAAGGCCCTGATCTCAGTCCCTACCGCCTGGACAGCATTTCCAGACCCACCCTGGTCCAGAAGGAAACCTGCTGCTCTTAAGGGAAAAGATCAAGTCCTAGTAGGAGTAATCACCCACCGACTAAAGAGCCCTTGGGCCTTGAATAAACATCAGCAGTAGCCAGGAAATAGTTGTCACAGGCCTTGGGCGGGACCTAGTACTATGCTGACTTCATGTGTGACCCAGTACAGTCCCAGTGGTAGTGGCCAAAAGAGTGCTTATGTCACCCTCCCCTAACTCCAGGGAGCTCAGCATGGAGAGAGGCTGTCTATTTGGAAAACAGTAAGGGAAAAGAACAAGAGGCTCTGCCTGGTAATCCAGGAAATTCTCCCAGATCTTAACCAAGACCACCAAGGTGGTATTTCTACGAGTTTGTAAGAGTAACAGTGCTACTAGGCTTGAGGTGCTGTCTAAATGCACTTATGGCTGCAGTGACCAAAAACTTAGATTTTCAAAGCCTTCTCAAGAAAGACGAGTACAAACAAGCCCAGACTGTGAAGATTAGAATAAGACCTAACTCTTCAATGTCCAGGCATCAACAAACATCCACAGGCATCAAGACCATCCAGGAAGACATGACCTCATCAAACAAACTAAATAAGGCACCAGTGACCAATTCTGGAGTGACAGAGATACGTGACCTTTTATAAAGAATTCAAAAATAGCTGTTTTGAGAAAGCTCAATGAAATCCAAGATAACTCAGAAAAAGAATTCAGAATCCTATCAGATTAATTGAACAAAGAGATTGAAATAAAAGGAATCAAGGAGAAATTCTGGAACTGAAAATTTTTACTGACAAAATGAAGAATGCACCAGAATCTCTCAAGAGCAGAACTGATCGAGCAGAAGAAAGAATTAATGAGCTTAAAGACAGGCCATTGAAAATACACAGTCAGAGGAGTCAAAAGAAAAAAGAATTAAAAAATAATAAAGCATGCCTACAGGATCTAGAAAATAGCTTCTAAAGGGCAAATATAAAGAGTTATTGCCCTTAAAGAAGAAGAAGAGAAAGACCTCAGGATAGAAAGTTTATTGAAAGAGATAATAACAGAACTTTCCAAACCTAGAGAGAAAGATCTATAGTCAAGTACAAGAAGGTTACAGAACACCAAACACATTTAACTCAAATAAGACTACTTCAAGACATTTAATAATCAAACTCTCAAAGGTCAAGGATAAAGAAATGATTCTAAAAGCAGCAAGAGAAAAGAAAAAAAATTACATACAAAGGAGTTCCAATATGTCTGGCAGCAAATTTCTCAGTAGAAACCTAACAGACCAGGAGAGAAAGATATGATATATTTAAACTGCTGAGGGAAAAAGACTTTTATCCTAGACTAGTATATCCAGTAAAAGTATCCTTGAAACATAAAAGACAAATAATGACATTCCCAGACAAAAGCCGAGGGATTTTGTCAACACCAGACCTGTCCTACAAGAAAGCTAAAGGGAGTTCTTCAATCTGAAAAAAAAAGACATTAATGAGCAATAAGAAATTACATGAAGGTACAAAACTCACTGGTAATACACAGACAGATACAGAATATTATAACATTGTAATTGTGGTGTATAAACTTGCATACCTTGAGTAGGAAGACTAAGAAATGAACCAATCAAAAATAATAACTACAACAACTTTGTAAGAGATAGAAAGTATAAGAAGTTATAAATAGAATCAACAAAAAGTCAAAAAGCAAGAGGATGAAGCTGAAGTGTTGACTTTTTATTAGTTTTCTCTTTGTTTGCTTGTTTTTGCAGAGTTAAATTGTCATCGATTTAGAATAATGGGTTATAAGATGTCATTTGTAAGCTTCATGGTAACCTAAAATAAAAAAGCCTACAACAGATACATGAAAAATTTCAGCAAGAAATTAAAATATACCACCAGAGAAAATCACTTTCACAAAAAAGAAAAAGGGAAGGAAGAGAAAACCACAATACAACTAGAAAACAAATAACAAAAGGGCAGTAGTAAGTCCTTAATTATCAACAATAACATTGAATGTAAATGGACTAAACTCCAATCAAAAGATACAGAATGGCTGAATGGATTAAAAAAACAAGACCCAATGATCTGTTGCCTATAAGAAAAACACTTCACCTATAAAGACACACACAGACTGAAAATAAAGGGATGGAAAAAGATATTCCATGCCAATGAAAACCAAAAAACGGCAGGAGTAGCTATATGTATGTCAGACAAAATAGGTTTCAAGACAAAAATTATAAAAAGAAACAAAGAAGATAATTATATAATAACAAAGGGGTCAATTCAGCAGGTGGATATATGATTAATAATATAGGCCAGATGCAATGGTACATGCCTGTAATCCTAGCACTTTGGGGAGTGGAGGCGGGCAGACTGCCTGAGCTCAAGAGTTCAAGACTAGCCTGAGTAACCCCGTGAAACACCATTTCTACTAAAATACAAAAAATGAGCTGGGCATGGTAGCACACACCTGTAGTCCCAGCTACTCAGAAGGCTGACGCGTGAGAATGAATTGAACCAAGGAGGTGGAGGATGCAGTAAGACGAGATCATGCCACTGTACTCCAGCCTGGGTGATAGAGCACGACTCTGTCTCCAGGAGAAAAAAAAAAAGAACTAAAACTGTAATGCACCCAACACTGGAACACCCAAATATATGAAGCAAATATTATTAGGGCTAAAAAGAGAGATAAACCCCAATACAATAGTTGCTGGAGGCTTCAGCACGTCACTTTCAGCACTGGACAGGTCATCCAGAGAGAAAAATCAACAAACATTAGACATAATCTACACTATAGACCAAATGGACCTGCATTATAGACCAAATAAATATTCACAAAATATTTCATCCAATAGCTGCAGAATATACATTCTTCCATTCTTCTCCTCAGCAAATGGATCATGTTCAAAGATAGGCCATATGTTAGCCACAAAACAAGTCTTAAAAATTTCAAAGATAGCCGGGTGCAGTGGCTCATGCCTGTAATCCCAACACTTTGGGAGGCCGAGGCAGGTGGATCACGAGGTCAGGAGATCAAGAGCATCCTGGCTAACATGGTGAAACCCCATCTCTACTAAAAAATAGAAAAAATTAGCTGGGCATGGTGGCACGTGCCTGTAGTCCCAGCTACTCAGGAGGCTGAGGCAGGAGAATCGCTTGGAGCCGGGAGGCGGAGGTTGCAGTGAGCCGAGATCACACCACTGCCCTCCAGCCTGGGTGACGGAGCGAGACTCCATCTCAAAAAAAAAAGGAAAAAAAAATTTCAAAAATATTAAAATCATTTCAAATATCTTCTCCAACCACAATGGAACAAAACTAGAAATCAATAACAGGTGGGACTTTGAAAATGATACGAACATAAGGAAATGAAACAATATGCTTCTGAATTGACCAGTGGGTCAAAGAAGAAATTAAGAAGAAAATTTAAAAATTCCTTGAAACAAATGAAAATGGAAATACAATATACCAAAACCCATGGAATACAGCAGTACTAAGAGGAAAGTTTATTGCAATAAGCATCTACATCAAAACAGTAGAAAAACTTCAAATAAATAACCTAATGACGCAGATTAAAGAATTAGAAAGCAAGAGCAAACCAAACCCAAAATTAGTAGAAGAAAAGAAATAATAAAGATCAGAGAAGAAATAAATGAACTTGAAATTTTTTAAAAAGTACAGAAGATCAACAAAATGAAAAACTGTTTTTTTGAAAAGATAAAATCAATAAACCTTTAGCTAAACTAAGAAAAAAAGAGAGAAGACCCAAATAAATAAAATCAGAGATGAAAAAGGGGACATTACAACTGATATGACAGAAGTTCAAAGGATCATTACAGGCTACTATGACCAACTACATGCCAATATGTTGGAAAATCTAGAAGAAATGGATAAATTCCTAGACATATACAACCTTTCAAGATTGAGCCATGAAGAACTCCAAAACCTAAATAGATCAACAACAAGTAACAAGATCAAAGTCATAATAAAAAGTCTCCCAGAAAAGAAACATCAGAGACCCATTGGCTTTACTGTTGAATTCTACCAAATATTTAAAGAACTAATACCAATCCTACTCAAACTACTCCAAAAAATAGAGGAGGAGAGCTGATTCTACTTCCAAAATGATTATTCGAGGCCAGTATTACCCTGATACCAAAACCAGACAAAGACACATCAAAAAAAGAAAACCTACAGGCCAATATCTCTGATGAATTTTGATGCAAAAATTATCAACAAAATACTAGAAAACCAAATTCAGCAACACATTAAAACATCCATCATGACCAAGTGGGATTCATCCCAGGAATGCAAGGATGGTTCAACATATGCAAATCAATGTGATACATCATATCAACAGAATGAAGAACAAAAAACATACAATCATTTCAATTGATGCTGAAAAAGCATTTGATAAAATTCAACATCCTTCATAAAAATCTGCAAAAATCTGGGTATAGAAGGAACATGCCTCAAAATAATAAAAGCCATATACGACAGACCCACAGCTAGTATCATACTGGACAGAGAAAAACTGAAAGTCTTTCCTCTAAGATCTAGAACAAGAGAAGGATGTGCATTTTCACCCCTATTATTCAACTTAGTACTGTTAGTCCCAGCTAGAGCAATCAGACAAGAGAAAGAAATAAAGGGCATCCAAATTGGAAAGGAAGAAGTCAAACTACCCTTGTTTGCAGATGATATGATCTGAAAAAATCTAAAGACTCCACCAAAGAATTATTAGAATAGAAACAAATTCAGTAAACTTGCAGGATACAAAGTGAACATATAAAATCAGGGGCATTTCTATATGCTAACAGTGAACAATCTGAAAAAGAAATCAAGAAAGTAATCCCATTTACAAAAGCTACAAATAAAATAAAATACTTAAAAATAAACCTCGCCAAAGAAGTGAAAGATCTCTACAGTGAAAACTACAAAATATTGATGCAAGAAATTGAAGAGGACACAAAAAAATGGATAGATATTTCATGTTAATGGACTGGAAGAATCAATATTGTTAAAATGTCCATACTACCCAAAACAATCTACAGATTCAATGCTATTTCTATCAAAATACCAATGACATCTCCACAGAAACAGAAAAAAATCATTCTAAAATTTATATGGAATCACCAAAGACCCAGAATAGCCAAAGCCATCCTGAGCAACAACAACAACGACAAAAAACCTGGAGCAATCACATTATTTGAATTCAAATTATGCTACAGAGCTATAGTAACCAAAACAGCATGGTATTGGCATAAAAAGTATTGGAATTATGGGAAGTTTCCTTGATTTGATAAAGAGCATCTATAAAAACCTATAGCTAACACTGCACTTAATGGTCAAAGATTGAGTGCATCCCTCCTAAGACCAGAATCAAGGCAAGGATGTCCACTCCTACCATTTTATTCAACACAGTGCTAGACATTCTAGCCAGAGCAATAAGGAAACAAAAGGCATACAGATTGGAAATAGAAAAAAAAATAAAACTGTCCTTACTTTTTATATGACTGTCAAGAAAATCCCAAAGAATCTTCAAAAAGCACCTAGAATTAATAAGTAACAACTTAGATGAAATGGACTAACTCCTTGAAAAGCACAAAGTACACAACTCATACAATACAAAATATATCATTTGAATCACCGTATAACTATTAAAGAAATTAAATTCATAATTTAAAAATTTCCCAAAAAGAAATAACACAAGATTAAGATCAAAGGATACAAGATTAACATACAAAAATTAATTTATAATATTTATCTATACTAGCAATAAACATGTAGAAACAGAAATTTAAAATACAATACCATTTACAATCCCTCAAAAAAAAAGAAAAAGAAGTATTTAGATGTGAATCTAATAAAACATGTTCACGGTTTGCATACTAAAGATATGAAACATTGATGAAAGAAATCAAAGACACTCAAAATAACACATAGTATTGATGTATTGGAAGACTCAGCATAGTAAAGACATTGATTCTCCCCAAATTTATATGCAGGTTTAACACAACTTCTATCGAAATCTCAAAAATATTTGTTGGTAGATATAGACAAAATTATTCTAAAATTTATATGGAAAGGCAAAGGAACTGAAATAATGAAAATACTTTTTGAACAAGATAAAGCGGCAATCTATCCCATTCCAAATCTGCTTGTATAACCACAGTAATAAAACTAAGCTTACATGAATCTGCAGATAATTATGCTGAATAAAAAAAGCCAATTTCAAAAGGCTTCTACAACATGATTCCATTTTTACAACATCCTTAAAATGAAAAACTCATAGTATAAGAGGGCAGATTAGTGGTTACTAGTGATTAAGAAAAGGGTAAGGGATGGGAGGAAAGTGGGTGTGGCTCTAAAAGGCCATGAAGGATCCTTGTGGTGATGGAAATGTTTTGTGTCTTAGCAGTATCAGTGTCAATATTTCAGTTACGATATTATACTATGGTTTTCCCCATTGGGGGAAACTAGGTAAAGGGTACACAAAATTTCTCTGTATTATTTCTTGCAACTGCACGTAAATCCACAATTATTTCAAAATGAAAATTTTAATTAAAAATAAAAGGACACAAGAGGCAGCTTGAAGAGGTTCCCACTGGTAAATTAGGAAAAATTTTATTTCCAAAATAATTCAGAGCTGTAATAAATTACAAATCATTGAAAAGAATAGGAATCCAAGAGTATATACATATGGTTGATAAATATATAGGCAAATAGGCACAGAGACAGACAAGGGAGAAGAAAGGGCTCTTGCTTACAGTAGAAAGTACACAAGCTAATAAATGTGATGAAAGTGCTGGAGTTAAGAAATAACCATTTTGGGCCAGGTACAGTAGCTCACACCTATAATCCCAGCACTTTGGGAGGCTAAGGAGGGGAGATCACCTGAGGTCAGGAGTTCAACACCAGCCTGGCCAACATAGTGAAACCCTGTCTCTATTAAAAGACAAAAGTTAGCAGGGCACGGTGGCAGGTGCCTGTAATCCCAGCTACTTGGGAGGGTGAGGCAGGAGAATTGCTTGAACATAGGAGACAGAGGTTGCAGCAATAAGAAACAGCAAATTTATATAACCTGAAAGTGATTCCCCATAGTTCTCTATTCCTGGAAATGAAAAAAAGATAGTAACTGGCAGGGACGGGGAGAATATCAGACAATACCTGGAATGGCTAATCAAAATTAACATCACCACTAAGGGCAGATGGATATAGTGTGTCTTTTGATGTGATACCCTGAGAGGGATACATTATTTATGTACTATTCTGACTTGGGATGCAAAACCAACCCGAATGAGGAATCATCAGACACATCCAAAATGAAGAACATTCTTATTTTGAAAAAGAGAAGAGGTATAGATGCTTTAATAATATGAGTGTTATAAAAGAAAAAAAAGGCTGAAGGTCAAAAGATACTAAAGAACTATAAGACTAAATGTCGTATGTGATTCTGAATTGGATTCAATACATGAGAGGAAAATACAGTGCTATCAAGGATGTCATTGGGTTAACTGACAAATTAGGTATGGATGGCATACAACTAGGTATAGTTTAAATAAAACTATAGTATCAATGTTGAATTTCTTGACATTGATAACTGTAGTGTGGTTATGAAGAGAACATCCTATTTTTAGGAAATACACGCTGAAGTATCTGGGCATAAAAGAACACTAATATATGCAACTTTCAAATGGCTTAGGAAAAAACAGACAATAATAATGCTAATGAGGCAAACTAGTAACAATAGATGAAACTAAAAGAGATAAGGGGATTCTTTGCACTATTCTCACAATTTCTTTCATTTGAAATTATTGCCAAATAAAAAATGTTTTAAAAATTATTTGGCTATAATTACTCACCAAAAAGAACCTAAGAAATGTACATGCCAATTTGGATAAGATACACTCCTAAAAAGCACAATAAATAAGAGCACAGGCTTCTGAGTGAAGACAAATTTAGCTTCAAATCTCAGCTCTGCCATTATTAGCTAACACTGACCTCAAGGGATCTCCATTTTTTTAATCTGTAAAATGGGGGAAATGATTCCTATCTCATAGAATTACTTTGATAATTAAATTTTACGTATATCACAATCTCTGGCATATCATAATCATTAAACAAAGCTGCTAGTTATTTTAACAGGTTAGGAGTGGTGGCAATGGTGGTAGTGGTGGTGGTGGTGGTGGTGGTGCTGGTGGCTGCTATAGGCCATGGAGATACAAAGATGACCAAAACATGGTTTCTGACCTCAAAGAACTCTTAGAGCTGAACCACAAACAACAGTCTGTAACATAAGTGAAAATAAATTGGTACTGGAACAGAAACAAAAGCATATTTACTCCTGGGGAGTTGGCTGGGAAGACTCACAGGGAAGGTGACACTGAAAGTGAGCCTTAGAGGGTAGGTAAGGATTTCACCAGGTGGAAGTCAGGGCAAGTGGTGAAGGTTTTTCTGACAGTAACAGGTTATGCTGAGAGCTCGGGGCACGTGTGGGAAATAGTAAATATTTCCACTGGGGTGAGAGCGGGGGAAAGTGCAGAGTGGGGCTGGAAAAGTACACCTAGACCAAGCTATGAAGTGTGAGGGGTCCTGAATGTAATTCATAGGGTCTCTAATGTGTTCTGTGTGCTGTGGGAGCATCACTGGAGGTTTCTAAGTGAAGAGTAACATCAGGAATTGCAGTCAGAAATGCTGCTTTGGTGGTCACTCAAAAAGTTAGTCTCGTAACTTTTAGGAGTGGGGCACTCCACTGGGGACTCCTAAAAAAAGGCCAAGAAAACATCATCCTTGGCATGTCTCCCCTTTTTTTAGTATGCCGCATCCAAAGCAGGATTATCAAAATAGTCAACAACAGGTAAGGCTGGCTAGGCCATGGTGCAGACATACAGACAGGTGGACACACACACACATACTCTCACACACTCACACACACGAGAGTGGCTTCCAGGAAGGAGTGGTCAAGGGATTTTGGGAGAGCTAACTAGCATGGCAACCAGAACTGAGAGCTGGCAAGGGTCCCAGAGGCCCCCTGCTGTACCAGGCATTTGCCCCATTAACTGCATCATAGGGTCCAAGGATGGGGCCAGGATGCCAACAGACACATGGGTAGCTCAAGGGGAGCAGGCAAAGGAGAGGGGAGTATTTCTACATTTTAACAACCAATACCAGTGCCTTCCAGTTGACCATGAGATCTGCCCCCACCCAGGGTTTCTCTTCACCAGACCATCTACCCTCAGATTCTTTAACTCTGGCTGGCTCAGAAGGACCAGAAACGTCTCTCTGGCCAGCAAAGCCCCCTTGAAAGTAAGGCTTCCTGACCACACTAGGCGGTACTATCTGTGTTTTACATTGTACAGGCAAGGTGCTCCATATGGTCTACACACAGGACTGGACTTAAAAATGAGCTATGGGCCAGGCATGGTGGTTCATGCCTGTAATCCCAGCACTGTGGGAGGCCAAGGTGGGTGGATCACCTGAGGTCAAGAGTTCAAGAGCAGCCTGGTCAACACAGTGAAACCCCGTCTCTACTAAAACTCCAAAAAAATAATTAGCCAGGCATGGTGGTGGGCGCCTGTAATCCCAGCTACTTGGGAGCTGAGGCAGAAGAATTGCTTGAACCCGGAAGGCAGAGGTTGCAGTAAACCGAGATTGTGCCACTGCACTCCAGACTGGGCCACAAAACAAGACTCTGTCTCAAAAAAAAAAAATTAACTATGGATGCTATATATGAATTGTTACATTTCTCTGTGTTAATTTTTGCACATTTAATAAAGAGAGATTAAAGATTTAATTCACTTTTTAAAAGGACAACATAATCAATATATGGTTCTTTTGGAGCTTGTATCTTTTCATCTAACTAGTTTGGAAAGATTCACGCTTCTCCCATGTGTAGTAAGAGGAAAGGAATGTGTTCTCATAGAATATTCTCCTTTGATACATTAAAACCTTTAACTTTTAAATTTACTGGAAAGTTATTTGAAAATATGGCTGATATTTAAATCAGCAAGACAAAATGTAGCTCCATCTGGACAAAGAGAGACATTTATTTAGTGATTGGAACAGCCTGTTGTTACCTCTGAGGCAATGGAGGTGAAGCTGCTGCTGAAATGCACATGCTTATGGATCTCACTGCCGTTGGCTGTCAGGAGCCAGTCCCCAAAGGCCTGGTCTTCACCAGCTGACTGATTACCGTGGCTCTGATTTGGCAGGAGCTCTGCCAGGTCCCAGTGGTATGATGGCGTGGCCCCAACCAGTGCAATGAGGATGGCCTCCGTGGCAACGTAGAGCTGAAAGAGCAAACACACAGAACCAAACACTGCAGACATTTGCCATCAATGTTGAAGACACTTAGCAGGCTTGCAAACCTTGAAAGATCAGTTTCTTGCTTTTGTATTTTTATGGGCTACAGATATAAGCCACATCAGAAACAAAGGAGAAAAACATGAAAAAGAACCTTTATGATCTACCACAAACAGAATCATTGGCAATCCCACTTGTAAAATGCTTTATACTTTTTCAGAGGGTTTTCTTTCTTTGAGATATTTCTGATGCTAAAGACACTGTTTGTATGCTTATATGGTTCAAAAGCAGAAGGGCAGGGAAAACATTATTTGCTCCGATTTAAAAGAGTAACATTCCAGCTATTATCTCTTCAACACCATATCTTCAGATCAGATAAGCATTCACTAGGGGGCTAGGAGTATCTTGGCCTTGGATTCATGATCTAAACAAGAGACTTTCTGTAGTATAATTGTCACAGAAAACAATATATATTATATTGTTTTACTAAAGCAGGTAAGCATAGTATGTACTAGAGTAGGCACTATTTTAAAATATGATATACAGCTCATAATAAGATTTTGAGAAATTCAAAGTCCCAGCTATAGATACTCATTTTGTAATGTTGAGTTGTACTTAGTCTTGGTTTGATCTAACCATAGTTGTCCTCCTGCAAAGAAAATATATTTCACGCATTCGTTCAAGAAATATACTTCACACGTTCATTCAAGAAATATTTATTAAACACATATGCCATTGTCACTAATTGTTCTGGGCTTTACAGCTACTTGCAATTGGGTTTATGTTAAGCCCTATTGCAACCTTTTTGTGCTATGGATTTTCAGTATTAACTCCCATTGTTGGATGATTATTTCAAGTTTAACATTTATTAAGAAAACACATAATCAGTCTGCTCCAGAGCAAGACAATCTAAAGAAACTATCCCTATTAACTTAGAACTTGATGTCTTAAGATACCTTTAATCATCACTGCTGCAGTCCCAGCATTTTGGGAGGCTGAGGCAGGTGGATCACTTGAGGTCAGGAGTTAGAGACCAGCCTGGCCAACATGGTGAAACCCCATCTCTACTAAAAATACATAAATTTTCCAGGTGTGGTGGCAGGCACCTGTAATTCCAGCTACTCGGGAGGCTCAGGCAGGAGAATCGCTTGAACCCAGGAGGTGGAAGTTGCAGTGAGCTGAGATCACACCACTGCACTCCAGTCTGGGTGACAGAGTGAGACAAAAAACAAAAAACAAAAAAACAGATGTGATGTTTCCATTCTGGGTAAGGCTGAGAGGATCTAAGGCATTCTCAATCTACTTTGAGTCCATCGACGATGGCACTCTCTGGAGAGGTACAAAGTTGCCATGGGTCAGGATGCTGGGTGATTTCTTATACACTGCAAGGGAAAGTAAGTTCCTAGACCGGCTCCTATTTGCATACTATTACAGAAGTTTTCGAATAGGAGGTAATCAGCTTATAAAAATAAAAACCTTAATAATTATAAGAACAGACAGATTACACATTTAGCAGCAGCTATAATTACAGAGCCACTTACACCCATTTAGGAACTGCCCCTGATTATTATAATCTGCTGAAATTTAATTGATGGGTGTAAAGCAATGAAAAACATGGGGCAAGGGAACTCGGGAGGACAGGATTTGAAACACAGGTTCTAGTGAATGCACAGCCTTCAATTAGGAAAGCAAACTACTTATGTTTCTAAATGTACTCTTTCCTACCTTTGTTCACACCATTCGCTTCACCTGGAAGGCACTTTCTCCTGCTGCAAATGTTTGAACTTTCCCCATCCTCCAAGATGCAACACAGATATCACCTCCTCCATGAAGCCTTCCTTACTGTCTTGCTTGTATCTCCAACCCCTCCAGAAGTCCTCTCCTATTTCTTGCTGCTCACTCCTAAAGCTCCATCTAGACTTTTGAGAGCATGAACCATTTCCTTCACTGTATTATATTTATGTATTTGCTTATCTTATATTGTCTGATTGAAATATACTCTCCTTAAAGGCAGGATCTATGTCTGATTCACCTTTGGTCTTCCAAAGCAAATAACCCAGGGCCTACACACTCAACAGGTGAATGAATAAATGACCAGGATGGAATACCAATAATAGCACATGCCTTTATAATGCTAATTATGTGCCAGGCACTATTCAAAGTTTCTTTTGAATATATGTTAACATAT
>NW_012106919.1:5357431-5369209 GCF_000951045.1 Mandrillus leucophaeus | reverse complement strand
AAAAGTAGCTGGGCATGGTGGCACATGCCTGTAGTCCCAGCTACTTGGGAGGCTGAGGCAGAAGAACTGCTTGAACCCAGGAGGTGGAGGTTGCAGGGAGCTGAGATTGCGCCAGTGCACTCCAGCCTGGGTGACAGAGCGAGCCCCCCCACAAAAAACAAACAAACAAACAAACAAAAACAACTAGGTCCTCTATTCTACAGTCACTTACAGGGTCATATGGTCATAGAAAGTCAAAGATGGCTTAGCATTAACTAGTCATGGGGATGCATCACCTACACACAGAATATGGGGGTGGTTCTCTTTGGTTTGCTATCTTTGGCTATGACAAATTCACACAGCTCACATCCTATTCCTTTCCCCTAAAAAAACAAAAATATTCTCTCATTCTTCTCTCTACTATTATCTACAACTACCATGGACACATTCACCCACATAGTTTTGCCTAATAAAATTGCACCCATCAGCAGATGGGCCTTAAAGCCACAAAGAGCAACCACCATCCATTGTCTACCAGAGTGAGAATAATAACATCTCAAATAAATCATTATCTTCTCTAGCTCTACCTCTAGGGAAGGAGAACAAGTGCCACAGATGGCTGGATTTTTTTCCCCCCTTTCAATGTAATTATAATTAGAAAAATGACTAAAATGCACTAGGGGATTGAAATTTTTAAAGTTTCAAGAAGTGAAGGTTTTTAAAGTAATTTTATATTAACACCATTATGAGCTCTTACAATACTTCTCAGGAAACCAAAAAAGTCTCCTATAAATTGTCTCATCACAATACCTTGTGCTATGAAGTCATGGTTCAGTATGATGTTTATTTTTTAAGTAGGAAAAATGAGACACAGAACGATTAAGTAAACTGTTCAATTTATATATAACACTAATTGCAAAAGCAGGATGAGAACAAGAACCACTTAACTTTGGGGCCAGAGCTTTTTTCGGAGAAAATAGAGGGAGGAGGGAAATCAAAGATTATTTTATTGTTGCCATTACCGTTTTTTTTTTTGAGACGGAGTCTCACTCTGTCACTGAGGCTGGAGTGCAGTGGCCGGATCTCCGCCTCCTGGGTTACGCCATTCTCCTGCCTCAGCCTCCCGAGTAGCTGGGACTACAGGCGCCCGCCACCTCGCCCGGCTAATTTTTTTTGTTTTTTTAGTAGAGACAGGGTTTCACCGTGTTAGCCAGGATGGTCTCGATCTCCTGACCTCATGATCCGCCCATCTCGGCCTCCCAAAGTGCTGGGATTACAGGCTTGAGCCACCGCGCCCGGCCACCTTTAGTTTTTTTTAATGCATTTAGTACTCAGTTACCTAACCAACTCAATCCAAAGCATTACATAAGCCAGACCATGATCATGAAGACAGGATTATATGCCCATTGTCCAGCACAGAGTGGGTATTCAATCAATATTTGTTGGCTGACTTACTAATACTAGCTATTTTTTGTGTGTAAAATTTGAGACACACTCACACACCCGGAGTAACTGGCGCCTCTAAATACTGTTTCTTCCCCATTTTAATCTGTCTACATTATGACACCAGATCAATCTCCCTGAAACTCCTCCTGAAACTCTTCCAGTCAAAACATATTAATGGATAAATAATAAGTTTTCTAGCATTCCAGATCCTCCACCACATGGTCCAGGTGCTAACTAATCTGCATTCAAGCTTCCTCTACCAGCCTATTCAATTCCCCCAACATGACTTATTCATTGTGTGGTGTGAAGGCAGTAGAATCTGTTATCCCGAGTCTGAATCCCAGCTCTAATTAAACCTTGAGCAAATCCAAACCTCTCTAAGTTTCGTTTTCTTCCAGTTAAGACCAGACACTAATGGTACATCTTTATCCAAGTCATTAATATCGAATTCACCTATCTTCAGTGTCAAGTGGGATTCTTCCATAGTCAACAGTGAATGGCACAGCACTGTACAAATAGTATACAATAGTGCTTCCTAAATTTAATGTGACTCCTTAAGTCTGGGTGGGGCTAAGAGTCTGCATTTCCAACAAGCTGCAACAACCAACAACCACACTCTGTGTAGCAAGGGCATTTAAGTTATTCCCTCTTCCACACTTATTCCAATTTTACGTTTTTCTACCTGAAATGACCTTCCCATTTCTCCCTAAATCCAAGCTTCAAAGTTCAGCTCAAGTTCAGATATCTCTCTGACGGCTTCAACAAATCACTCTAGACTACACCGTCTTCTCTCTTAATTTCTAAAGCATTAGTTGGCTGTACTATTTACTGGGGAAATACTGCTTTGTATCATTATATAATGTGTAGATATAGTTCAACTCTAACTTTCAATGATGTGTCATCTCCTGAAGGAAAGAAACTCTAACTTATACTGCTATTTCCCTCTAAAGAACCCAACACACTGCTATATACATAAAAGTCTATCTCATATATATAACAAATATATATAGTCTATCAAATACATTTTTTAACTAACTCCTTGCATAATGGTATAACCAAAAAAAAAAAAGATGAAAAACAACTAGTAACTCTGTTACCTAATTTTTGTTCCAATCACTAATTAAGACTAGGCCAGGTGCAGTGGCTCATGCCTATAATCCCAGCATTTTAGAGAGCCAAGGCAGGAGGATCACTTGCGTCTAAGAGTTCAAGACCACCCTGGGCAACATAGTAAGACTCCACCTCGATTTAAAAATAAATTAAAAAAAAATTCTGGACAAATTATTTAATCTGCATCTGTTTCTCTCTCTCTCTCTCTCTCTCTCTCTCTCTTTTTTTTAGATGGAGTCTCACTCTGTCACCCAGACTGGAGTACAGTGGTGCAATCTTGGCTCACTACAACCTCTGCCTCCCAAGTTCAAGCAATTCTCTGCCTCAGCCTCCCAAGCAGTTGGGATTACAGACGCCCATCACCACAGCCAGCTAATTTTTGTGTTTTTAGTAGAGACAGGGTTTCACCATCTTGGCCAGACTGGTCTTGAACTCCTGACCTCGTGATCCACCTGCCTCAGCCTCCCAAAGTGCTGGGATTATAGGCGTGAGCCATCGCGCCCAGCCTTCTCTCTCTTTTTCAAGTAAAATGGTAACACCACCAGCTAACCATCCCTTCTTCTTCAATGGTTTAATTTTCAAAAAACAAACTTGTAACAAGCACCAAAACTTTGCAACACAGTATGTTATACACCTCAGATGGTAAAATGGATAAAAAGTAGTCCTTTCCTTCAAGGCACATACATTCAAGTGAGGACAACAAACAGTCATGTGTCAATACATCACTCAACAACTGGGATACATTCTGAGAAATGTGTCGTTAGGCAAGTCCATCATTGTGCAAACGTCAGAGTGCACTTACCCAAACCTATCTATAACCTCCCACACACCTAGGCTATATGGCATAGCCTATTCTTCCTAGGCTACAAGGCATAGCCTATTCCTCCTAGGCTACAAATCTGTAAGGCATGTTACTGTACTGAATATTGTTGGCAACCACAACACAGTGGTGAATATTTGTATTTCTAAACATACTTAACATAGAAAATACACAATTAAAGATTTTTTAAATGGTACACCTGTATAGGACACTTACCATGAATGAAGCCTGCAGGACTGGAAGTTGCCCTGTGTGAATCAGTGAATGAGGAGTGAATGGATGTGAAGGCCTAGGACACTACTGTAGACTTTATAAACAATGTACAATTAGGCTAAATTTATTTTTTAAATTATTTCTTCAATAATAATTAAACTTACTGTAGCTTTTCTACATTTTAAACTTAAAATTTTTTTAACTTTTGACTCTTGTAGTAACACAGCTAAAAACACAAACCCATTATATAGCTGTACAAAAATATTTTTTCTTTATATCCTTATTCTATAAGCTTATTTCTATTTTTTTTTAATTTTTTGAACTTATTTGTTAAAACCTAAGACACACACACATTAGCCTAGACCTACGCAGAGTCAGGATCAATACCACCGTCTCTACCTCCACATCTTGTCCCAATGGAAGGTCTTCAGGAAAACAACATCTGAAGACATGGAACCCTCATCTCCTATCACACCATGCCTTCTTCTGGACTGTCTCCCGAAGAATCTGCCTGAGGCTGGTTTACAGTTAACTTTTTTTTTTTATAGGTAGGAGGAGTACATTCTAAAATAACAATTAAAAACATAGCATAGGAAATACTAGGCGATAGGAATTTTTCAGCTCCATTACGCTCTTATGGGCCCAGTGTTGCATACGCTGTCATTGACAGAAACATCATTATGTGGTGCATGACTGTATATCCAAAGCTATGAATGCAAGGCGGACTGTGAGGAATGCTGTATTAGCCATAGTGGAAATGAAGTTCATGAGAGCACAAAGAATGGAGATGTGAATTCCACCTAGGAGAATCAGGAAAAGGTTGTTAATGTGATACTTGAGCAGGTAGTAAAGGCTGCTAAGGAGTTAATGAAAACAGAACTCAGGAAAAGAAATTATTTGGTAAAAGCAATAGCCTGATCAGAGTCAGGAAAGTAAAGAATATATCTTTACATAACTGGGAAGAATTATATGGCTAGCTCAGCTTTTCCCTAACTTCAGTCATCTGAGAACCCCTTGCAAGTTTTCACATGCCCATTTTCTGTCTACTACTATTTACTCAATAGTCTTCTTTAAAATCAATTCAAATGTTTTAATTTCAGTAAATTAACATAAAATAGAATTTTATATCAATACAGACATCACTTGGCAGGTGAAACTACAAAAATATGCACAATGTTAGAACGTCAAGTGTTAGCTAGTATGCTTTTATTTAAGGTGGGCCACAGGAGATATTTTCAGGCTAGATTTAGGAGAGGGGTGAAAGTGAAGGAGCAGCTGTTTTTGCATTTTATGCCCAGGCTGGGGCAGGTGCCTTCGTGCCTCACACAGCTTACCACTTATGTGCTCGTCCACCTCATTGGCGTGGCACAGTCACGAAGCTGCAACCGCTCCACCTTCCCGTGGATCCTCCTTCAGCTGCTCTGACTCCTTGCCCAGGTACATGTTTAATTCTATGAGGAAAGGCAGCCACTTCATCAAGGTTGGAGGCAGGGAGAATGACACAGATTCCAGTCACTTCTGATGGGCTCCAGATCATATCTTCCTTTCTTGACCGCCTGCCCTGCAGACTTCAAGCTCCAACATCACACACAAAGACAACAGCCTTACAGAGACTGCTGTACCAGCTCCCGCAACAGTATATAGTCAAATCTCCATAATGAATGATGCATCGATTATACATATATAACCCTACATAAACACACATACACACACATGCACACACACACATCTCCATCCTAGGGATCCTGCTTCTCCAGTAGAACTATGACTGACACAACATTAAACAAAATATGGCAAAATATCTGCATTTATTAAATCTGGAAGTAAGTACATGTGTGTTTGTGCTATTACTCTGTATTTTTCCATCAGAAATGTCTCATAATTTTAAAAGAAGTTTTAAAAGAAAATGAATAAATACAATAAAACAGAATAATGTTAAGTTCCAACTAGATAATGTTTGAAGCTCCTCTAATTCTTTCATTCTAGCTCATTCCCTTTGTTAAAACAGAAATATATGGAAATGTTTTTCGAAGTGCTAACAGCAAATGAGACTTTCTCCTTAGATAAACAGGACTAAAGAAGGCTTGAGAAGGGCATAACTCTCTCACTTTATTAATAGTTAATGGTATTTAATACAATTTCCATATATCTACCATGCAGGGTATTCTGCAGAGAATGCAGAAAGAGAGGATTAGAAATAACTGATGGATTACACAGAATCAAAAATAAAAGTGAAAAGATATCCCTAGAAAGAGGGCAGAAACATGTCTTCCTCTTGGACATGTTCCCTAACAGAAAAAGTATTTAAGATAGGTGAGGATGAAAAAAAATTTTGAAGTAAAAGGAAACGATGTTTAGAAAATTTACACCAACTAACCTCTATTTTATCCATGAAGTTGGGACAAAAAGTATCCAGGTAGAACTAGACGAATGGAGTCAGGAGAAGTCTGGTCTTGAGAAGAGGGATAAACAATCACCTGGCAAGAAGTAAAGGTCAGAACAGAAGAAAGAACTAATACCATGGGCTGTGTGGGTTTGTGAACTTGAAAAAGAGGAAGCATAACATATGCAACACAAGAGAACGGAATAGCCAATTACAGTATGGCCATATATTGAAATACCATGTTACAGCCACTAAAAAATACGTAGCTGTTCCTTTATGTGCATAACAAGGCATTCACAACATTGCTGAGAGACAAAAATCCACTTACAATACACATTTCTGCAAAAAAGATGGATATACAGTATTTATATAATAAAGAGTCTGGAAGGCTATACACCAAAATGTGAGCATGCTTTACTTTAGGGTGGTAGAATCACTAGTGATTTGTATTAATTTCTATATTTTCTCTTTATTCTACAATCACCATATGCCATTTGTTGAGTACTGTATTGTGTCCGATGAAGGCAGATATCAGTTCCTATGAGTGTTTGGTCAAAGAAGTCAGAGAGGAGAGTCCTGAGCTGTGAGCATCTTCGGATTTGAGAGTCTTTTTCTTCTAAGGCAACTTCTACCTATGGTGATGAACTAAGCCAGTATTCTGAAACCTAGGGTCAACACTGCCACAAGGCCAATTAATTGCCGGGCATTGGGAAACTCTGAGAAATCCTAAACTTGCAAAACAAATTAAACTTTCGTGATCCAGTCATTTCCAAGCGCACAGTAGAGACTGAGGGGTCATTTGCCTAATAACAATTGCCTAATAATGCCATCTTGCAGCAGAGTAGCACAGCATTCAAGCCTAGTGTTCTTTCTGCCATATTCACATTGCCCGTCTTCATGACTTTAATGACTTTTTTTGTGCTATCTTGGGAAATAATACCTTCACTGTCAAGGCACAAGTCAAACAGCCATGGATGGCCTTGGAAGGCATTCGGCGGGGGGGTTGGGTGCTGCAGAGGCATCAGGCTAGTTGCTTCCCATGGAATGTCCTAATTCTTGAGACATCCAGGCCCAAAGGAGCTCCTTAACCCTTTTGGAGGCCTCCTGTATCTCTACAACCTCCCCGGATGAAAATCTGTCTGACAGATCAGCAAGTTTATCTGCTTTACACTAGGGGGCAGTGTCTGTCTATGGACAACAACAGTTTTCCTGAGGGTGTGGGGGCCAGTGTGGCTTTGGTTTCTTTGACCAAACTCCTGTGTGTGTCTCTTTGCCCCACCCACCTAAACTGGTGAAAGGCATAAGTTCCCAGATCACCATAAACCCTCAGGAGACCCAACCTCCAGGCCACTGTGTGAGGGCTGATAGAAATAAAATTTGACAGTAGGAGCAGCATAAAACTTGCTCAAACTGGCAGAGAGCCCTGGTAAATGGCCACATGTTTTGGAGTCATGAGAGGGTCTTACTAAGACCATAGGTTCTCACCATGGCTGAAACCTCAGTGATGGTGAGAACACCCTGGGGATGACAGCTGGTCTTTATAACTGAACAAGGGCTTCACTAATGCTTATGGTGTGAACTTCATCAGTTGCTTATGCCAGGGAGGTTAGAAGAACCAGCTATGATCTCAGTCATATCTCACTAAACCTAAGAATTTCTAGTGGAGGGAGGGACATGGTGCCACGTATAAGCAGACAGGGGAGGTAAGTTGTGATAGCATGCTACATGAAGTTTAAGAAAACAGGCTGAATAAAACTCACTCTACCCCACCCTCCTGTGCTTAAAGGACCACAATTCACAGCCATAATTGATCAAAGGAATATTGATTTTAAAAAAAGAATGAACCGTTATTCTCATACTGCAAACTATAGTATTCTCTCCTAGATATGCGTATCTTCTTCCCTTTACCATCTTTTCACTTAAAAATATTTAATATGGAAAAGCAAAAAACAAGATTCATGAAACTACTATCACAATCAACAAATGATAACAGATGCAATCTCCTTTGTACCCTCCCCTAAGCCCACCCCTTCCCTTCCTTCCCAAGAGGCAACCAATCTCATGAATTGGGTGTGGATCTTTCTACTCCGTGTTCTTATATTTCTACACTGTTTATATATATTTATGAAACAAATATAGTATTGGTTTGTGTGTTTTTAAAATTTGTATTAAGAACATGTGTCACATGGTATATACTGTTCTGCTTTTTTTCACTTAACATTGTGTTTTAGAAATTCCTCCATACAGTCGTATACAGATCTAGTTCATTTATTTCAGATGTTGTATTCTATTAGATTTATACCACATCTTATCCAGTCCTGTTTTGAAAGTCAGGTGGTTCTAACTTTTGTTATAATAGACAGTGTTGCAGTAAACATCTTACACATATCTCCCTATGCACATGCTCAAAGGACAATGTAGGATATGTACCTACGAGTTCAATGTTGGGTTTTAATTCTACTAGATGGTGCCAAATTGTTCTCTAAATGGGGTATAGTTTCTATTTCTCATTTCATCACACTCGTACTGTTAGATTGTTTAATGTTTGCTAATATGGTAAGTGTGAAATGGTATTTCATAGCCATTTTAATATGCCTGTCCCAGATGACCACTGAACTTAAAACATCTTTTCGTGTGTTAACCATTACAGTTTCCTCTTCTGCAATCATTCCACTTTCTAAAATGCCGTGAAAAGCTATTTATTGCATGGATAATGTTAATGTACTGGTCATTCCAGGATCTAAAAAATAAGGTTATTAAGAGTTTATATAAAAATAATGCATTCTTGAACACCAGAATCTAACATGAGATTCATAGCACAGCATCACAATTTTGCTGGCGAATGCTTGTTATAGATTACATGTTCCTGATAGTAAATGGGGGTTTTAAATTCTGCACAAATTATACTACAATGTATGATTCATGATTTTGAAGAAAATGACAAAGCAGGAGCCTCTGGCTTAGAACAAAGAAGTAAGGTCCATTTTCATTTCACGTCTAAAGAAATCAAGAAACAATGAATTGTATTTCAACCTTCCTCCTCCAGAGAGCCTAGACAACAAGCAAACACATACACAAACACAAAATAGTGATGATGGCAGCAACTCGGAATGACCATCAGAAGAGAAACAGTAATACACTAAATAGAATTATTCCTATTTAAATATCACAGCTAGCTCTGATCCTAGGAACAGCAAGTACCTTGATGGTAAGAATGTTTCTAACTGTAAAGCTTATTGCTTATTCATAAATCAACCATTTTTACATAGGCAATCTTTTTCCCTTCACTTTTTGTTTACGTACATTAATACCACATATCACCATTTTCAGGGCATTTGCATCTTATGCTGAGGAAAAATCTGCAAAATCTGCATCTGTTCTTTAGTTATCTCCTAGTTGAACGCTATTGAGATTCCAAAAATTGTGTTTGCGAGGAGTATGAAGGCAAGTCTCCTAGCCAAAGGAAACTGGATAGTGAGGTAACTTTTAATGATGTACATGATGGTACCAATAATTCAAGAAAACAGTTAACCAAAAACCCTTTAGAATTGGCATTGCTATGTGGTTTTGTCCTCCTAGTTTGAACATGGATGTGTTTGGAGTAAATGGAAAATCATTTTTAAAAATAATAATAATGGTCCCAGAAGAAGGAAAATGTTAAAAGGCCTGTAAAGTTTCCACCTCTGTCCTTCTGGTTTTGTGCCTCTCAACTGGCGTTAATCATTACCAAATAGCAGATAGGGAGAAGGCTCCCACTGGAGCAGAGGCTCCCTCTCTCTGGTCTTCTTGCTGTGTTGTTGGTCTGCCCCTTGCTTGGGCAATGGTACAAAAACTCCTTTGATTTTAAAAGCAGACGAACCCCCTTTCATTTAAGGTAACTGTGTAAAAAGGGCTTCTTACTCTGCTGGGGGAAGCAAAACCTCACCCCCAAGAATGATGAAATCACCTGTGATACAACTGAGCAATGGGACTCCACAGTACTCCTACCCCACAGACCAGCTGCCCTAACCAAAACATCTCCAACAACAGACCTGGTAGAGAGGTCTTTAGGGATATCCACTCTCATACCCAGGATAGCCCTGGGTGGCTCTACAACCACCTGGATCGTGTATCTCAACGGGGTAACTGAGTCCTTAAAAACATGTAGCATGTGAAGGATTCACTTTTGCCTAGGCTGGCATCTCCTCCACCGGTATAGGCACAGCTACAGGGCATCTCCCCACCCACAGCTACGAGATAAACAACCAGTCACTCATCCCCAACACTCTGAGACCTGGTCCTTGTACAGCAAATACTGACCATAAATCAGCCAAGGTCTAGTGAACGGTCATGGACATGGGTTTGGAACTTTTTGATAGCAAACTCTAACTGGGTCAACCATAAATAAGTCAGAGAAACTTAACATGTCCTAAACCCAGAACACTGGCCTTTTTAGAACCTCACTCCACTGAAGACAAACTTACTCCAAGTTAGTGGATACTTGGCTAGGCAAATAAGAAAATGATAACAGGAAGTGAAGGGTAGGGATAGAGAATTGGGGAACTGGGATTGTTCAAGAAAGGAAGTAGGTTCCTGGAATTCATGGCCGGAACAGAAAATGGGTTTTCTCAAAGAAAGTTATAAATAAAGATCAGGCATCATGGTTGCAATTCTACTTTCTCTGTATTAAATACTCTTATCTAGCTTGAACGTTTTTTCTCCCTGGGGAAAGCTTGTTTAAAGCTAGAACAATGAGCTTAAAAGAACTTCAGAATACTGCATATTCGTCAGCTGGGAACTGTTCTGCTAGACAAAGAACTGACTCCATCATTTGAACCGTTCGTTCTGGCTGATGATGAAATCAACTGAACTTCCAAACATTTTAATCAAGAAGTGAACCCCTTCCTTCCCCCATCTTCCTGTTGAACCACTGCCATATGCAAGCTTTAAGCAACTTGTGGACTGGTGGCTATCTCCATGACCACTCTGCACTTCCTGCAGAATAACTATCATCACATGTTAACTAAATTACTTAACTGTCTGCCTGCCCCACCCGCAGCCACTGGAATGCAAGCTCCGGAAGGCAGTGAATGATTTGTCCACCATGGCATCCCTATGTTCAGCACATCCTAGCCCGTATTAAACGTGTTGACTGAAGGAAAGAGTAAAATGGCTGGCTCACAGCAAATACTAAGAAAAGATTTGTGAATGAAATGCCTTTGGCATATTGAGAGAAGCGGACTAATGTCAAATGAGCCATTTAAGTTGGTGAAGGACTAACCTTTGCCTGGCGCAGTTAATCTGTAGTGACCTTTCGCATATGGAATCGATATTTTCAGGCTGGGGTGTACAAGCAGGTTCTCAGAATTCTTTATAATGAAGAAGTGATTCCATTTGATAACCACATATGGTAGATGGCACTATTCGGCTTACAGGAGTCTCAGCCCAAGGCTGGCGCAGGGCCGAACGAGCCAGCAGAACTTAGATCAGAGGGAAATAAATTCTAGGCTTTGAAAGCCCCTGGAAGAGTAAGTCCCCTCAAGCCCAGGAAAAGAGGAAGAGGATACCCAGCGCAGAGGGAGGCGATCCTAGACACAACCTTTTGTCTGCAGGTTATCAAGACTGTGTCCTAGATTCCAAGGTGACAGTGCCACAGGTAGGGTAACAATTCCCTTCATATTTGCAGCATGTTACAGGCAACAGCGTAGGGCAGGTAACACAATTTTGCATCCCTCTTTAACCAGCATAGCAGCTGAGGAACCTCCCCCAACACGCTCCTTCCAGCACTCAAGGCGGCGGGGTGGAGGGCCCGGCTGAACCCAAGAGACTCTGAGGCTGGCCGGCGACC
>NW_012106919.1:5310526-5356836 GCF_000951045.1 Mandrillus leucophaeus | reverse complement strand
AAAAAAAAAAAAAAAAAAATGGTGTTTTGGTGTGTGTTTTGTTTTGAGAGGGATCGCTGTATTCCCTCTAAAGTGAGGAAAGAGGAAGTGGGCCGGGCTGAGGGCCTGAGAAGAAACCCCCGGACCGCGTCCGCGTGTGACTCAGGGCTCTGCCTACAGGGGACCCCGCAGCTGGCCGGCGGCCTTGCGGCTCTCAGCGATGCCTGTCCTTTTGCCCAAACCAGTTTAATGCAGAGGCTCAGGGAGCCCTAGAGCCTTCAGGGAAAAGTGCTGTCTGTGCAGCATTTCTTTCCAGTCCTACTCTGTGCTAGCCATGGGTTAAGTACACTGGTAGGTAAGCAAATTCTTGTAAAACCGCCGGATACATTTGCTTATAGAAGTACGCACGAGGTACAAAGGAAGTGCAAAAGACGAAGGATTCATCTGTGGGGCAGCAGGTGATGCCTGCCAAGGTATTTAAAGGATAAATGGCAGTTTGTCAGGTGGAAGTTAAAAAAAAAAAAAAAGGGTGGCAGGAAGAGGCTGCAGTGAGCCAAAATCACACCACTACTCTCTAGCCTCAGTGACAGCGTGGTTCTATTTAAAAAAAAAAAAAAGGGTGGCAGGGCCAAGGGACGCTGGTGTCCCCTCATGGGGGACGCGTTAGTCCCCTCATGCCCACACTCCCTAACCTCATTTTCTTTTTTGTTTATTATGTGTTGTCTTTTTTAACAGCTGCATAGTATTCCATTGTCTAGACCATGACTCCTAGTTTAACATTGAATAGAAATGGCGACCAACTAATGTCCTTGACCTGCCAGCATCCTTCTTATGCTTCCAAAATTTTCCGTTAATTGTGATGTCTGTTGCAGCGTATTGGTAGCTAGGCTTTACTGGTCAACTGCTTTCTTATTTTAGCAATTAAATGAATGCTCACTGTAACTGAATTTATCAGTGGGTTGGAAACTGTAAACTATAAACTCTAAGATTTTTTTCTCAAGGAAACGTTTTCTGTGTAGGTACTACTAATAGTTAAAAAGTTTCCTTCTTTGGCTGTTTCCTACGAATCTTCATTGTTAATAAATGCTGAAGTTTGACAAGTGCTTTTTGCATTTATTGACATGATCCTATTGTTTTTCTTCTCGAATCTGATAATCGGGTACATTATGGTAATAGTTTTTTTGATATTGAACTTTACTGGAATAAATCCTATTAATACTTGCTCATGATATTGCTATTTATTGCCAAATTTAATTTGCTAGTGTTTTGTCTAGGGACTTTACATCTGTGACTAGCGAAGTAGGCCTATAATTTTCTTTTCTTCCTGATGCTCATGTCTGGATTTGGCAGTAAGATTTTATAGCGCTTTCATAACATGAGTGTGAGTGTTTGGTAAAACTCTCCGGCAATCATCTAGACTTAACTTGTTTTGCAGGGGGAGCCTGTTTATTATAGATGTATAGATACAGGTCAAGATAGATGTGTATAACCAGATATATTTGTATGGCTTTGCATTGCTTCTTGAACCGCTTTTTTTCTAGAAATTATTCTTTTTTATCTAGTTTAGAAATTGTTTTTGGAATAAACTTGTTGACATTGTTCTCTTGGAGTTTTTAAAAATAAGGGTCTAACTGTGTTTAGGTCCCATTTTTCATTCTGAATAGTGTTCATCTTTGTTGTTCCAATCTTATCAGTCTTGCCAGAGGTTTGTCTACTTTATTATTTTTTTAAAGAATTAGTTTTGTGAATTTTTTTATTTCTTTTTTGTTTCATAGATTATATGAATTCTTTCCTTTTTTTTTTACTTTTGTTACTCTGTAATTCTTTCACTAGCCACATGACTTGAAAGTGTAGCTTCTTTGCTTCTAATGTTTCTTTTTTTTAAGAATAATTATATGGGGCTGGGCGCAGTGGCTCACGCCTGTGATCCTACCACTTTGAGAGGCCAAGGCAGGTGGATCACCTGAGGTTAGGGGTTCAAGTCCAGCCTGGCAAACATGGTGAAACTCCATCTCTATTAAAAATAAAAAATTAGCGGGACGTGGTGGCACAGGCCTATAGTCCCAGCTACTCAGGAGACTGAGGCAGGAGAATCGCTTGAACCTGGGAGGCGGAGGTTGCAGTGAGCCGAGATTGCGCCATTGTACTCCAGCCTGGGCAACAGAGTAAGACTCCATCTCAAAAATAAATAAATAAATAAAATAATTATATTTAAGGCTGTACTTACCTTTCTATAGGATTTTGCTCCATCCGACAAGTTTTGTCATGTGGTACTTTTGTCTTTACTTTTAAATATTTCATGACATTGTAATTTCCTCTTTAACCAATGAGCTATTTTTAGTGCATTTTTTGTTTCCAATTAAAGGTTGCTTTTTTTTTTTTTGTTAACCATCTTTTTAGTGTTGTTTGTAATTTATATGCTTTGTAGACAGAGATTATATTAAATCTTGGAAATTGTTGTAATTTTCGTGTGATCTAGTATGTGATTTTTCTTTTTTCTTTCTTTCTTTCTTTCTTTCTTTTTTTTTTTTTTTTGACAGTGTCTTTCTCTGTTGCCCAGGCTGGAGTGCAGTGACTTGATCACATCTCACTGAAGCCTTAACCTCCCCTGCTCAGATGATCCTTCCACCTCAGCCTCCCAGGCAGATAGAACTATAGGCACACACCACCAAGGCTAATTTTTACTTTTTGTGGAGATGGGTTTTTGCCATATTGCCCAAGTTGATCTCAAACTCCTGACCTCAAGTAATCTACCCACCTCAGCCTCTCAGGGTGCTGGGATTACAGGTGTAACTCACCATGCCCAGCCCTGGCCCTTTTTTTAAAAAAAAAAAATGTTTCACACGTATTGAAAATAACGTATATTCTCCACTTGTTGTGTGCAAGGTTCTCTATTAATCAAACTTGTTGATCTAATTTTATTCAAGTAGTTATATTATTACTTAATTTTTATCTGCTGAATATATCAATTTTTAATAAATATATCAAAATTTTCCACAATTAATACCATTTTGGAGTGTATGAAGTTCTCTGTCTCTGCGTGCTCATAAAGGTACTAATTGAATCTTTTTTTATCATGATGAAATAGCTCTTTTTAGTGCTTTTGGCCTTTTTTATTTTGTCTCATATCAATATTGTTGCATCACCTTTTCTATTGTTTGTATTTTCCTTGTAATCTTTTTATTCTTATATCGTCTTTTTACGTTCATCCTTTAAGTTTCTCACTGCTTAAGGCATGTGTCTTAGCCTATTTTGGCTCCTATAACAAAATACCTTAGATTGGATAATTCATAAACAATAGAAATTTATTGCTCACATTTCTGGAGGCTGGGCAGTCTAAAATCAAGGCACCAGTAGATTTGGTATCTAATGAAGGACTGCTCTCTGCTTCAAAGATGTCACCTTCTTGTCACATCCTTACAGTAGGAGGACAAGAGAGCTCTCCGGAGTCTTTTATGAGGGCACTAATCCCATTCATGAGGATGGAGCCCTCATGATTTAATCACTTCTCAAGGGCCCTGCCTCTTAATACTATCACATTTGGTATTAGGTTCCAACAGTAATTTAGGGGGACACTGCTGTCATTTGAATGTTTCCCCGCCAAAATTCAGATGCTCTCAATGCAAGAGTATTGGGAGGTGTGTAGTGACCCTCACCAGTGAGAATTGAAGTGGGAACTGCTCCTAGCAAAGCAACCAGGCAGGGTTGTCCTGTTGGGTTTTAGACTTACTGAGGACCTGTTACCCCTTTCTTCTTTCCTATTTCTCCCTTTTGGAATAGCAGTGTCTATCCTATGCCTGTACACTATTGTGTTTTGGAAGCACATAACTTGTTTGATTTCATAGGTTTACAGCTGGGGAGGAATTTGTCTCAGGATGAACCATGCATTGGTTCCCATATCTCTTAACTTTATACTTTATAAAGTTGGTGCTGGAATGAGTTCAGATTTTGGGGGCTATTGACATGAAATATTTTTATGTGACATACATTTGGGTGAGGGGGGCAGGGGCAGAATGCTATCGTTTGAATATGTTCCTCTCCAGAATTCAGATGTTTCCAATGCAACAGTATTGGAAAGTGTGGCCTTTGGGAATTAAATTACTCATGAGGGTTCTGCCCTCATAAATGGGATTAGGTGCCTGTATAAAATGGCATGACAAGGGAATTTGTCCCGTTTGCCCTTCCACCTTCTGCCATGTGAGGATATAATATTCCTCCTCTTTGGACAGTGCAGCCCTCACCAGACAAAAAACCTGCTAGCACCTTAGTCTTAGGCTTCCCAGCCTCTAGAACTGTGATAAATAAATTTATTTTCTTTGTAAATTACCAAGTCAGTGATACTCGGTCAGAGTAGCACAAACAGACTAAGACAGACACTAACATTCAGACCATAGCAGCATGTTTATGAAAGGAGGACTCTTTTTTCCATCCAATTTGATAGTGTCTGTCTTTTATTTTATTTTTATTTTTATTTTTTATTTATTTATTGTTTTGAGACGGAGTCTCACTCTGTCACCAGGCTGAAGTGCAGTGGCATGATCTCGGCTTACTGCAACCTCCGACTCCCTGGTTCAAGCAATTCTCCTGCCTCAACCTCCTGAGTAGCTGGGATTACAGGCACATGCCACCACGCTCAGCTAATTTTTGTGTTTTTAATAAAGACGGGGTTTCACCATGTTGGCCAGGATGGTCTTGATCTCCTGACCTTATGATCCACCTGCCTTGGCCTCCCAAAGCACTGGGATTACAAGTACGAGCCACTGCACCCGGCCATCTCTGTCTTTTAATAGATGAGTTAAATCCATTTATATTTATTGGGAGCATTATATCAGAAATTCTTTCTACCAACTTATTTTGTTTTCTGTTTATCATCTTCTTTTTCCTTTCTGGCCATCTGTTAGATTGTTAAAGCTATTTTTATACTGCCTCTCTCTCTTTTGCTCTTTTGAAGAGCTACAGATTATTATTATTTTGATAGTTATTCCTACATTTTTAACATCCACAGAACTATGCACTTTTCCAGTGTTTGTAATTATCTAATATATCTCTCTCCTTTTCAAACTGGATAAAAACCTACACAAGATTCCAAGGGTACTACTGTATCTGAGAAAACTTAGAAAGACCTAAAGATGTTGTGTTCTGGAAAACTTTGTTGACCCAAGAAGAGACGATCATGAAGCCAAAAACACTGACGTAGAAGATTCATGTGAAGTTTTACTTTCATTGTTAAGAAAAATTATCCTAAACTTGGAAATAATAAGAAAGCAAGAAGAGGTGGGTGTGGGTTTTTTGTTTGTTTGTTTGTTTGTTTGTTTTCTTGAGATGGAGCCTCACTCTGTCACCCAGGCTGGAGTGCAGTGGTGCGATCTCAGCTCACTGCAACCTCCGCCTCCCAGGTTCAAGCGATTCTCATGCCTCAACCTCCCAAGTAGCTGGGATTACAGGCACCCACCACCATGCCTGGCTAATTTTTTATTTTTAGTAGAGACCATGTTGACCAGGCTGGTCTCGAACTCCTGACCTCAGGTGATCTACCTGCCTCGGCCTCCCAAAGTGCTGGGATTACAGGCATGAGCCACTGCGCCCAGCCGTGGGTGTGTTTTTTAATGTAGTAATGGAGCATTGTTTAACCAGTTGGCCCCAGGATTATTTAATTCTATAGGAGAATGTTCCTGCATTTGACTTTACTATTTACTATATTAATAAGAGCTCAGGCACTGTGCAGTGAGTTGTCAACTTATAGATTTTTTTAGTATGTGGTAGAGATGTAAGTGATTATGTTGAATAAGAAGGATAATCTATGATTTCATTACCCTGTAGGACATTAACGGGTTTTGTATCTAATCTAGCAATCCTACTCTAGCATTCTTTTTTGTGTGTAAATAATAATTTCTTCAAATGCTCTTAGAACCAGCTTATCCTGCTGGTTCCCTCATCAATTATTGAATGGAATAAAAGCTTTGACATAGATTCATTCTATATTGGTAAGAGAGTCATGTTTTTAACTTTTGAGGATTTTTTTTTTTGACACCATGATGTGTTTGAGTGAAAAATATATATAAATTAATATTTTATATGACATACAATTAATAAATTGTTAATTAGATGTTAGATTAGTTCATCTTACTCCCTAAAAGTATATATTTTAAGTGCATCAAAAACTCTTCTATATATTCAGTGTTTATTTACCTTGTATTGGGATCTACATGCCAGAAGTAATTGATGATTGTGAGAACAGAAAGTACAATCTGGGGAGTGTCTGAAATGATGTCGGATGCATTGACAGAGACCAGGAAGGGGCTGGAACTTTTTCCTACAGGTGATGGGAACCACTGAAGTGTTTTAAGTTGGAGTGATGTGAGTTTTAAAAGATGATTTGACAGCAGTGGAAAATGCATATAACACCAGTTAAGACATTATTGTAGTGGCCCAAACAGGACCCAATGAGGGCTTAAAACAGAACAATGATAACAGGAATGGAAAAGTGAAGTCAAATTTAAGGTAAAAATCAGCAAAATTGACATTTTGCAGGTACAAAAAAAGGGAGAAATCATGAACAACTCCCATGTTTAGTCATTGTAGCCATACTTGGGGAGTGGAGGTGCTATTAACTGAGACAGGCAACACAGAAGGTGGATTAGTTTGTGGTGACAGGTTCAGGAGCCTACAATAAGAACAGTGAGACTGACAGGCATTGCTCCTTTAAATGGTCATTGCCCCTTTAAGATTCTGCCCTTCCCCCTTAACCCACCCAGGCCCCTGCTGGATTTCCTTGCCCTAATTTACAGACAGCACCAAAGCTTCTGAGCATGCGCCCAAGGAAGAGCTGGACTAATTAAATCTCTCCTGAGGTTCAAGGTATTGCATCTGTGCCTCTTAGCAAAGAGTTCCATTTTTGAGAGCATATTTTCTCCAGCTAACCATTTTTTCTCATTTTTCTTTTTAAATCCTTTTCTTCCATAACTTTATAGTATCTGTATTTTTTTTTTTTTTTTTTTTTGGTATCACTGAAGAATAATTAACATCTGGGTTTTTTTTAAGTAATAATAAATTAAAATAATGTTTGCAATATAGCATCTATCAAAGATACTGTTTGATCCATGAGAGAAAAAAAGATTAACTTAATTTGATCAGTTACATAAATCTTGGGAGCAAATATAATCAATCATGATCATGTTCTTTTTTTTTAATTACAAAACCTGTGCACCTTACTACTGTGTCATGTCTGTTGTTTCATTGGTAATTTGGTGTCCCAGATGGCTACTGAAATTTCGTGTGTAAGATAATAGACTTTCTAGATGTCACATATTGTTAGAAATCCTTGGAAATCAGTGTTCTATCCCAGCCTAAATGCACTGCCTTTTTTTAAAAAAAAAACCTGAAGAACATTCCTCCCTCTTCATAAGCCTTCTTTCATGCTGAGATAACACTTTACAGTTAGAATGTCACAGCACCATGCCTTAATAAAGATAGCTAAAGTACATATACCTCTGTCAACATTAAGTTGATATAAACATAGCAGATATGATGAGAAGAAACAAATCACTAGGGAGTCAGGAGATTTTGTGGGTAGATGCCTGGGAAGAAGGAGCAAAAGACAAAGGGAAGAGAAGCAAAAAGAAAATGGAGTTAGCAGTGAGGTGAACGTCATCTGGTCTTCCAAACCAACAATGGTCGTTCAAAAAGATTGTTAAGTGGGTGAAAAACATATTAATATAGATCTACATTTAATATGGAGACATTGGCCATTTCCAGGTCTCAAACCTTAGCAATAAAACAAAAGAGTATAAATAGAGTTAGGTATAAAATTCAGGAGGTTAAGGTAGAGAGATATGAAATATAAGGAAAATTAACCATTAATTATATTTGAATTTAGATACTGCTTGCTAAGAGTCCAATTTTACATGTTTTCCAAGAGGCACTAAGCTTAGATAATAGTGCATTCATTTAATTCAGCAGATTCGTTTCTGAGTGCCCATATGTAATGAAAACGTCAGTGTTGTTACTGTTTTTGTTGCTGTTACCGATGCTATTTCTTACATGGGAGAGTTATATAACTAGGGAATACTGAGTGACATGATGAATTTGCTATATTCATGGAGTCAATAAATAGAGTGATTCAGTAGAATGGATGAAAAACTTGGCCTATGCAGGCACAAATGCCTCACAGTTTCCCAGGATTAAAATATAGATGCTTATTGGAACTTCCAGAACCACTTCTATTGGTTGAGTATTGCACAAGGATGACAATGACCTATATCAAAAATCTCAAAGCCAACTGGGCTTTTTAAATTAAAACCAGCAATTTGCATTGCTTTTATTTTTTTCCATTTTTATTTATTCTTATTTCTGGGTTGTTTTTTTTCCCATAAGTTATTGGGGTACAGGTGATATTTGGTTACGTGACTAAGTTCTTTAGTTGTAATTTGTGAGATTTTGGTGCACCCATCACCCAAGCAGTATACATTGCACCCCATTTGTAGTCTTCTATCCCTCGACGCCCTCCCACTCTTTTACCCCAAGTCCCCAAAGTCCATTGTATCATTTTTATGCCTTTGCGTCCTCATAGCTTAGCTCCCACATATCAGTGAGAACATACGATGTTTGGTTTTCCATTCCTGAGTTACTTCGCTTAGAATAATAGTCTCCAATCTCATCCAGGTTGCTGCAAATGCAGTTAATTCATTTCTTTTTATGGCTCAGTAGTATTACATCATATATATATACACCGCAGTTTCTTTATTCACTCATTGATTGATGGGCATTTGCATTGGTTCCATGATTTTGCAATTGTGCTGCTATAAACCTGAGGGTGCAAATATCTTTTTCATGTAATGACTCCTTTTCCACTGGGTAGATACCCAGTAGTGGTATTGCTGGATCAAATGGTAGTTCTACTTTTAGTTCTTTAAGGAGTCTCCACACTGTTTTCCATATGTAGGTGGGGATGTACTAGTTTACATCCCCACCAGCAATGTAGAAGTGTTCCCTGATCGCTGCACCCACGCCAACATCTACTGTTTTTTGATTTTTTGATTATAGCCATTCTTGCAGGAGTAAGGTGGTATCACATTGCGGTCTTGATTTGCATTTCCCTGATCATTAGTGATGTTGAACATTTTTTTTTTCTTTTTTTGGAGACGGAGTCTTGCTCTGTTGCTCTGTTGCCCAGACTGGAGTGTGGTGGCGTAATCTCAGCTCACTGCAAGCTCTGCCTCCCGGGTTCACCCCATTCTCCTGCCTCAGCCCCCCTAGTAACTGGGACTACAGGTGCCCACCAACACACCCAGCTAATTTTTTTGTGTTTTTAGTAGAGATGGGGTTTCACCATGTTAGCCAGGATGGTCTCGATCTCCTGACCTCATGATCCACCCGCCTCAGCCTCCCAAAGTGCTGGGGAGCATTTTTTCATGTTTGTTGGCCATTTGTATATCTTCTTTTGAGAATTGTCTATTCATGTCCTTAGCCCACTTTTTGATGGGATTGTTTGCTTTTTCCTACTGATTCGTTTGAGTTCATTGTAGATTCTGGATATTAGTCCTTTGTAAGATGTATAGATTGTGAAGATTTTCTCCCACTTTGTGGATTGTCTGTTTACTCTGCTGACTGTTCCTTTTGCTGTGCAAAAGATCCTTAGTTTAATTAAGTTTCAACTATTTATCTTTGTTTTTATTGCATTTGCTTTTGGATTCTTGGTCATGAAATCCTTGCCTAAGCTACTGTCTAGAAGGGTTTTTCCAGTATTGTCTTCTAGAATTTTTATAGTTTCAGGTATTAGATTTAAGTCCTTAATCCATCTTGAGTTGATTTTTGTATAAGGTGAGAGATGAGGATCCAGTTTCATTCCCCTACATGTGGCTAGCCAATTATCCCAGCCCCATTTGTTGAAAAGGGTGTCCTTTCCCCACTTTATGTTTTTGTTTGCTTTCTTGGAGATCAGTTTGCTGTAAGTATTTGGGTTTATTTCTGGGTTCTCTATTCTGTTCCATTGGTCTATGTACCTATTTTTATACCAGTACCATGCTGTCTTGTTGACTATGGCCCTATAGTATAGTTTGTAATCAGGTGGTGTGATGCCTCCAGATTTATTCTTTTTGCTTAGACTTGCTTTGGGTATGCGGGCTCTTTTTTGGTTCCATATGAATTTTAGAATTGTTTTTTCTAATTTTGTGAAGAATGATGGTGGTATTTTGATGGGGATTGCACTGAATGTGTAGATTGCTTTTGGCAGTATGGTCATTTTCACAATATTGATTCTACTTATCCATGAGCATGGGATGTGTTTCCAGTTGTTGTATCGTCTATGATCTCTTTCAGCAGTGTTTTGTAGTTTTCCTTGTAGAGATTTTTTGACTCCTTCGTTAGGTATATTCCTAAATATTTTAATTTTTTGGCAGCTATTGGAAAAGGGGCTGAGTTCTTGATTTGATTCTCTGCTTGGTCGCTGTTGTTGTATCGAAAAGCTACTGATTTGTGTACATTAATCTTGTATCCAGAAACTTTGCTGAATTCTTTTATCATTTCTAGGAGCTTTCTGGAGGAGTCTTTAGGGTTTTCGAGGTAAATGATCACATGGTCAACAAACACTGACTGTTTGACTTCCTCTTTACTGATTTGGATGTCCTTTATTTCCTTCTCTTGTCTGACTGCTCTGGCTAGGACTTCCAGTACTATGTTGAAGAGGAGTGGTGAAAGTGGGCATTCTTACCTTGTTCCGGTTCTCAGAGGGAATGCTTTCAACTTTTCCCCATTTGGTATTATGTTGGCTGTGGGTTTGTTGTAGATGGCTTTTATTACATTGAGATTATGTCCCTCATATGCCAATTTTGCCAAGAGCTTTAATCATAAAGGGATGCTGGATTTTGTTAAATGCTTTTTCTGCATCTATTGAAATGATAGTGTGATTTTTGTTTTTAATTCTGTTTATGTTGTGTATCACATTTATTGACTTGCATATGTTAAACCATCACCGCATCCCTGGTATGAGACCCACTTGATTGTGGTGGATTATCTTTTTGATATGTTGTTGGATTTGCTTAGCTAGTTTTTTGTTTTGTTTTGTTTTGTTTTGTTTTGGAGTCTTGCTCTGTCACCCAGGCCAGGAGTGCAGTGGCACCCTCTCAGCTCATTGCAAGCTCCACCTCCTGGGTTCATGCCATTTCCCAGTCTCAGGCTCCAGAGTAGCTGGGACTACAGGCGCCCGCCACCACGCCCAGCTAATTTTTTGTATTTTTAGTAGAGACGGAGTTTCACCGTGTTAGCCAGGATGGATATTTTGTTAAGGATTTTAGCATCTATGTTCATCAAGGATATTGGTCTGTAGTTTTCTTTTTTGGTTTTGTCCTTTCTGGTTTTGGTATTAGGGTAATGCAAGCTTCATAGAATGAATTAGGGAGGGTTCGTTCTTTCTCTGTCTTGTGGAATAGTGTCAAAAGGATTGGTACCGATTCTTCCTTGAATATCTGCTAGAATTCTGCTGTGAATCGTCTGGTCCCAGACACTTTTTGTTGGTAACCTTTTTTTTTTTTTTTTTTTGAGACAGTTTCGCTCTTGTTGCCCAGGCTGGAGTGCAATGGTGCGAACTCAACTCACTGCAACCTCCATCTCCCGGGTTCAAGCGATTCTCCTGCCTCAGCCTCCCAAGTAGCTGGGATTACAGGCATGCACCACCACACCCAGCTGAATTTGTATTTTTAGTAGAGATGGGGTTTCACCATGTTGGTCAGGCTGGTCACAAACAGTAATTTTTTAATTACCATATCAATCTCACTGCTTGTTATTGGTCTGTTCAGAGTATCTAATTTTTCCTAATTTAAGCTAGGAGGGTTATATTTTTCCAGGAATTTATCCATCTCTTCTAGGTTTTCTAGTTTATGTGTGTGAAGGTGTTTATAGTATCCTTGAATGATCTTTTGTATTTCAGTGGTGTCTGTTATAATATCTCCTGCATCATTTCTTAATGAGGTTATTTGGATTTTCTTCTTTTCTTGGTTAATCTTGCTAACGGTCTATCAATTTTATTTATCTTTTCAAAGAACCAGCTTTTCGTTTCATTTACCTTTTGTATTTTTTTGTGTGTTTCAGTTTCATTTAGTTCTGGTCTGATCATGTTGGGTTTTTTTGTTTTTTTTTTTTCTGCTGTTGGGTTTGGGTTTGGTTTGTTCTTGTTTCTTTAGTTCCTTGAGGTGTGAGCTTAGAATATCAGTTAGTGCTCTTTCAGTCTTTTTGATATAGGCATTTGGTGTTATGAACTTTCCTCTTAGCACCGCCTTTGCTGTATCCCAGAGATTTTGATAGGTTGTGTCATTACTGTCATTCAGTTTGAAGAATTTTTTAATTTCCACGTTGATTTTGTTTTTGACCCAATGCTCATTCAGAAGCAGGTTATTTAATTTCTACGTATTTGCATGGTTTTGAAGGTTCCTTTTGAAGTTGATTTCCCTTTTTATTCCACTGTGGTCTGAGAGAGTGCTTGATATAATTTCAATTTTCTTAAATGTTTTGAGACTCTTATGGCCTATCGTATGGTCTATCCTGGAGAAAGTTCCATGAGTTGTTGAATAGAATGTGTATTCTGTGGTTGTTGGATGAAATGTTCTGTATATATCTATTAAGTCCATTTGTTCCAAGGTGTCATTTAAATCCATTGTTTCTTTGTTGGTTTTCTTTCTTGATGACCTGTCAAGTGCTGTCAGTGGAGTACTGAAGTCCCACACTATTATTATGTTGCTGTCTATCTCATTTCTTAAGTCTATTAGTAATTGTTTTATAAATTTGGTAGCTCCAGTGTTAGGCACATATATGTTTAGGATTGTGATATTTTCCTCTTGGACAAGGCCTTTTACTGTTATATAATGTCCCTCTTTGTCTCTTTTAACTGCTGTTGCTTTAAAGTTTGTTTTGTTAGATATAAGAATAGCTACCCCACTCACAATTGGTGTCTATTTGCATGAAATGCCTTTCCCCCTGCTCTTTACTTTAAGTTAATATGAGTCCTTATGTGTTAGTTTAGTCTCCTGAAGGCAGCAGGTAGTTGGCTGGTGAGTTCTTATCCATGCTGAGGTTCTGTATCTTTTACGTGGAGCATTTAGGCCATTTACATTCAATGTTAGTATTGAGATGTGAGTTACTATTGCATTCATTGTGCTATTTTTTGCCTGTGTACCTTGGATTTTTTGATGTTTTTGCCTTTTAACTTGTTTTTTTGTTTTATAGGTCCTGTGTGATTTATGCTTTAAAGAGTTTCTGTTTTGATGTGTTTCCAGGATTTGTTTAAAGATTTTGAGCTTCTTTTAGCAGTTCTTGTAGTGGTGGCTTGGCAGTATCAAATTCTCTCACCGATTGTTTGTCTGAAAAAGACCGTATCTTTCCTTCATATATGATGCTTAGTTTCACTGGATACAAAATTCTTGGCTGATAATTGTTTTGTTTGAGGAGGCTGAAGATAGGGCCCCAATCCCTTCTAGCTTATAGGGTTTCTGCTGAGAAATCTGCTGTTAATCTGATAGATTTTCCTTTGTAAGTTACCTGGTGCTTCTTTCACCGCTCTTAAGATTCTTTTCTTCGTCTTAACTTTAGATAACCTGATGACAATGTGCCTAGGCAATGAGCTTTTTGTGACGAATTTCCCTGGTGTTCTTTGTGCTTCTTGTATTTGGTTGTCTAGGTCTCTAGCAAGGTGGGGGAAGTTTTCCTTGATTATTCCCCCAAAATGTTTTCCAAGCTTCTAGAATTCTCTTCTTCCTCAGGAACACCAATTATTCTTAGGTTTGGTTACTTAACATAATCCCAGACTTTTTTTGGAGGCTTTGTTCATATTTTCTTATTCTTTTTTATTTGCCTTTGTTGGATTGGGTTAATTCGAAGACCTGGTCTTCGAACTCTGAATTTCCTTCTTCTACTTGTTCAATTCTGTTGCTGAGACTTCCCAGAGCATTTTGCGTTTCTATAAGTGTCTCCAATGTTCCCTGAATTTTTTACTGTTTTTTTCTTTAAGCTATTTTCCTTGAATATTTTTCCCTTCAATTCTTGTATCATTTTTTGGATTTCCTTGCATTGGGCTTTGTCTTTCCCTGTTGCCTCCCTAATTAGGTTAATAATTAACCTTCTGAATTCTTTTTCAGGTAAATCAAGGATTTCTTCTTGGTTTGGATTCATTGCTGGTGAACTGGTGTGATTTCTGGGGGGTGTTAAAGAGCCTTGTAACTAGAGTTGATTTTCTGGTTCCTTCTCATTTGGGTAGGCTCTGTCAGAGGGAATGTCTAGGGCTGAAGGCTGTTGTTCAGATTCTTTTGTCCCACGATGTGTTCCCTTGATGTAGTACTCTCCCCCTTTTCCTATGTATGTAGCTTCCTGTGAGCCAAACTGCAGTGATAGTTGTCTCTCTTCTGTGTCTAGCCACCCAGGGAGACCTGGCTCCGGGCTGGTACTGGGGGTTGTCTGCACAGAGTCCTGTGATGTAAAACTGTCTCTGGGTCTCTTAGCCATGGATACCAGAGCCTGTTCCAGTGAGGGTGCAATGAACTCCATGAAGGTTCTTAGCTTTGGTGGTTTAATGCTCTATTTTTGTGCTGGTTGGCCTCCTCCAGAGAGCATCAGCTATGGTAGGTAGTATGGAGAGGAATGGATGGTGCGTGGGGCCCTAGAACTCCCAAGATTATATGACCTTTGTCTTCAGCTACCAGGGTGGGTAGGGAAGGACCATCAGGTGGGGTCAGGGCTAGGCCTGTCTGAGTTCAGACTCTCCTTGTGGGGGTCTTGCTGTGGCTGAGTATTTGGGGTATCTCCTGGGTCCTGCAGGAGCAGTCAGCTTCCTTCAGAGGGTCTGTGGATCCTCTCGGGATTGCTGGCTTGTTCTTGCAGTCGATCTGGAGCTGAAATTCACAACGCAAGCCTCCGCACGCTGCTCTGTCCATCTGAATCATCTAGTTCTGCCTCCCGTCTGCCATAATGATCTCTCTCCCTCTCCATTGCCTTTAGAAAATAGGAAACCTAAGTAGATTACAGAGAATCAAGTTTGATACACTTAATCTACTCAGGCTCAGAAAGGAGAGGTCACAAATCCTAAACCATTCTGAAAATCATCAGTATTGGAATGCATTCAACACATGGTTGCTGAGGACCTACTCTGTACTGAGCACTGTTCTAGAGATAATACAGTGTTAAACCTGACAAAAATTCTCGCTTGTGGAGCTTGCATTCCAGTGAAGACTTTTCCTTCTTGGCAGCAGTTCTAGGTGGGATGGGTGGGGTGATGGCAAGGAGAAAGAGAATGAAGTTGTAGATTGTGGAAATTGCACACTTGCTCTATTATCTGATCATGAAATAAAAACATAAGCAATGTGATATCCAGGCCTTATGACTCACGCCTGTAATCTCAACACTTTGGGAGGCCAAGGTGGAAGGATCATTTGAGTCCAGGCATTCAAGACTAGCCTGGGCAACATAATGAGACCTCATCTGTACAAAATATTTTAAAAAATTAGCCGGGCACGGTGGCATGCACCTGTAATCCCAGCTACTTGGAAAGCTGAGGTGGGAGGATCTCTTGAGCCAGGGAGGTCAACATTGCAGTGAGCCCTGACCGTACCACTGCACTCCAGCCTGAGTCACAAAGCAAGACTCTGTCTCAAAATTAATAATAAAATAATAAACCAAAAAACCGATAGCAATGTGAACCAAATAGATTTTTATAAGGATGATATCCATTAAGTCTTCTTCTTTCTCATGGCTCTTGTCCCTGTGTTTAGCTGCCTTAAGAATGTAGCCAAATCTTATCTCCCTCTAGTGAAAATCACTTAGTAGAAAGTTACATTAATGCACAAATTCACAAAGAGAATTTGCATGATTTTCAGAACCAAATTAATCCCTAATTTACTGGCATACAGCTCTTTGAGCCAAAAGATCATATTGCATTTTAAACAATATAAACTCATCCTTTATCAGTCTTCATTTGCATAAGAAGCATCTTATTCTCAGCCAAACAATGCAAATCAAATCCTGAAAGTTATTTGTTCCAGCACAAGACTTTGAATATTCTGTTTCATTTTCTACTCCTACAGTTAATCTGCCAGAGCCAAGATTATTCCTTCATCTTTTCTTAGTCCCTGAACCTTTTGCAAAGCCAATTAAAGTGATGGGATTTCTCAGAAATATGAGGGTACAGGAAAATGTGCACTCATACACAAATATATTTTGAATGCCGCTTTTTAAAAAAATCACCAAGTCCAACCCCCATATGATAAAAATGATAAATTAAGGCTATGGGAAGTTAAAAAATATGCTAAAGATGGTTAAGAGACATACTGAAAGTCACACAGTCAACAGAGAAGTACATGAAACCAAGTTCTCAAAAGTTTGTGTTTTGTTCTGCCAGTACCTGAGACCACTCTCAGATATATAGGTCCCCAGCTCTGAACCACTTTGTCAATATTAACATAGAACAGCATTATCTTTGTAACACATTTGCGCTCTGATTCCTTTGTGAACAGGGTTAATGTGTCCTGTGACCCACAATGATTTTAGGGTTGCCACTTGAGCTGAACAGGGCCTTCCCTCCCACCTTCGAACACAGAAACTCTAGGTGGGCATCCAGAGCAACTCAGCAACATGACTGCCATCACAAACATGTGCAGAAAGAGTTCTGACCTGTTGTGTTGGATGCCAGAGAATGGAACAGTTTTGTAGCTCTCCTTTGTGGCTTATTCCTTACTGAACAGCCATTCTGCTTTTGACCTGAAAAACTGGGCCAGGGAGATGCTGTACCATCAGGCATATTTCTTATTGGACTGTGAAAGTCTAGCATATGGCTAATTACAATTTACACCTCCTTAAGTGCTCTAACAATCCACTAAAGGCTGTTTTGTCTCTTTGGTTTACTGTTTGTAGCACTTTTTGCAGGCGAAGCAGTAAACAATTCCTTTGGAGGTACTTTTTAATTTCAAATGATGATGGAAGATGATGATCTTCTGTCTGGGTTGTTAATGATATATTCTCAGCCTGATCTGTTAAATGACTGTGTTTCTAATGATGTGTCACTTGCTTTTTACAGTGTCCTGGTGACCAGTTTTCTATTTCTTCATCTTCCTTCCATGGTGGAGACATGCCCATTGAGGATAAAATAAGAACTAAGGTAGGTGAAGGAAAAATAAAGAAGATGAGATTTTAGGAACAAAATATCTATGACATAAAATGCACTAATAGAAGTAATAACTAATAAAGATATGTGAAGTGACTTGTTTCATTTTTGTATTCTTACTTTTGTCACTGCCCTTTTCAGCTGTGTGTTTGTGAGACAAAATTGTGCTCTGTTGCAAGAAGATGGGTGTCTCTTAAAACAGCATAGAATGGAAAAATATTGCCTCAAAGTTAATGTAGTTTTTAATTTGTTAGATATTAAAATGCAAGCTGATAACTAGACATCACTTAAAAAGAGAGGTTTTCTATTTAATGAAGTGGTTTGCACGGGGAATAGACGTTCTGACAGAGATGGTCTATTGATGTTGGATGTAGAAGGCAGGATGAATTTAGTCCCAGGGCTCTCTACTGGCACTGCCAACAGGTGACCAGCTGGCACCAAATATGAGCATGACAGCTTGGTGCATTCAACTGAGACCCACGTTTCTATTTTCCTTCATCTGGGGAGTAGGTAAAAACATGATCTCTAATTCCCTTACTGGCATGGAACAGGGCAGAAATAAATGAATTTCCAGTTAACAATTCTAAGTAAAAATGTGTCCAATAATTTATAATTTTAAAGTTTAAGCTTAGTAGTGTTTATAAAGTGATCCATGGACTAAAGTAATGTAAGCCTCGTGAGTTCTCCACCATATGAACATATTTAGAAAAGCTGACAATATGAGAGATTTCAAATTTGCAAATTCATCTTTGATATCAATGTTAATGGGATGAATATCTTTAGGAAAAACTTACACCTCCTTGATGCGGATGCGCAGCAAGGAGAGAAGACTCAGCCCTTCTCCGTTAATCCTAAATTGTTTGATTTGACTTAAGCCCAACTTAGCTGTGATAAAGATTTTCACAAATATTTCATATGAGTTCTTGAAGTTTAATGTTTTCCTTTTCATTAATATTTCTCTTTTAAAAATATATATATATTTCTCTTTTAATTTTAAGGGTACCTTAAAAGGTGCCCTTAAAGCTCCCAAGGAAGGGTTTAAAAGAGGAAAAAAGGAGTTATGACAACCTGCTTCAGTGAGGCTCAGGATTATTACACCTCAGGGTCAGATGGGCCAATCAGACAGATGGACCTGAAACACCAAGGTGTGTCCCTTGAGCCCCAGCCAGCTGCTCTGTAGGAGACCAGGAAGTCTCAAACTTCCTACAAACAGTGGCTGTTTAGGACAGAGGGGCATCTGGAGTTCAATCACAATCATACCCACCTCCCTACTTCTCTGGCACCTTTCAAGAGAATATATATTCTTTCTTTAGGAATATATATGATATGTTTCCCAAGAAAATTTTAAAATACTTGCATACAGAGAACCAAAAGTACAAAGTTACATGAAACAAAATACTTTACAGAAAAGAGGCGAGAGGGCTGGTTATAGCATTGGTTGGAGGGGGAGTCTTATGAAAAAAGAACTTTGATATGATTGCTTGTAGTATTTTTTTAATAGCTTCCACTGCTCATTATATTCATTTTCCTTTAAATACATGAACATATTTACAATAACTAACTTTAAGTCCTTGTCCCCTCATCTGCTGTTCTATCATCTCTTCATTTCTGGATTTGTTTCTATTGACTAATTTTTCTCCTGGTTATAGGTCTCAGTTTCCTACTTCTTCTCATATATAGTAATTTCTTATTGGATACTGTAAGTTTCTTATTGGATACTGAAATTTTTTTATTGAGCATTGGAATTTGTTGTCTTAAGGGGTGGTAGAGTTTTTTCTAGCAGGCAACTAATTTACTTGTGCATTAGCTTGAGTCTTTGGAAACTTGTTCTTAAGCTTTGTTGGAGTGAATTTAGAGTAACCTTTACTACAGGGCCAGTTTACTTCTCCTAGAAAGGCATGATTTCTGAAGTTTCTGTGAATGCCCCACATGTTCAAAGTAGACTCTTCAACTTGGCTTTTGCCTCTTTCATACCTTGGAACTGCTTTTTCTGAGATAACCAGTAACTTCTAAATCCAAAGGATACTTTTCAGTTTTCATCTTACTTGACTTCTTGGCGGTGGCATTTAACACTGTTAACCACCCCTACGCTCTGGAAGCACTCACTTCTGTAGCTTTTGTTTCATGACATTCTCCTTGTTTTCCTCTTACCTCCATGATTATTTTGCAGGTTTTCCATCTCCTAGCCAATCCTTAAATATTACTCAGAGATATTTCCTCAATCCCTTTTCTCATTTTGTTCTATATTCTCTTTCTCCAGGGAATCCCATGATGTCTGTCCCATGGCTTCCATTACCCCCGATTTTACACTGAAAAGAAAAGAAAACAAAACAAAACAAACAAACAAAAAACCTGTGTATTCTCAACCCCAGACGTCTCGTCCAAGCTTCAGATCCCTGCCCTCAATGCCAACTACTTCCTCAGTCTCTCTTTTTGGATATCTCACACATATTGTGTTCAAAAGTGACCTCATGACTCCAGCCCATGCACTACATCTGCTCCTTTTCCAAGGTTCCTGTCTCATTAAAAGATAGCATCCTGTTCCCCATACAAAAAAAAAGGCGGGGGGACTCCTTCCTGAAACTTCACCTCTGATATATATGAATCATCAAAGATAATCCTTTTTTTCCTTCTAAATATCTCTTGAATCTGTTCCCAAGATCCAGTAAGAAACTATTGGTCCTGCACACCAGCCGGGTTCTAGAGAAGAAGAGGTATACTTGGCATGTTGATGTAGCAGGGCTGAGACAGCCTCAGATGTTACCCACAGCCAGATTGTTTTAGAAGAATTAGGACATTTTCTAAGCATTTAGAGAATAGTCGAGACATGGTGTAGGGATCAGTGGACCTGGAAAAGTATCAAGATGGGACAAAAAGGGTACAGCGGAAGTCTGAGTAAATCATAGGCTCCATGGGACCAAGGGTGTGTCAGTGGATTCCAGAGTAGATGCACGAGCAAGGAGACCAGAGTATCCACCCACACCCACCTTGTACAAGATCCAAACAGACCTCCCTCTTCTAATTAAGCTGTAATACTGAGGAAGGAATGGAGAGACCTCAAATTGACTAAAAGCAAATGTTTAGCTTCCAGAAGAATGGGGACTTGAAGTTGAAATTAGCTTCACTTATATAAAAAATAAAATTCTGCTTCTTGAAAAGGAATAAAAATCATACCCAAGATGTGAATAATACCAAATACCATTGCTAAATGCTTTATATTCAACCTGAATTGTGAATAAGCATAGATGCAAAGATCAAGTAGGTTCTGCAATTAGGAATCTCCACTGCCATCATTCTCTTCTAAGCCACCATCGTCTCTTGCCTAGATGTCAGTAATCATCTCCTGAATGTTCTCTCGAGTTCATTCTTCTTTACCTCCAGTCCCCTTCTCCACACCAATATGTAATGATTTTTTTTTTGAGACAGAGACTCACTCTGTCGCCAGTCTGGAGTGCAGTGGCATGGTCTCAGCTCACTGCAACCTCCACCTCCTAGGTTCAAGCAATTCTCCTGTTTCAGCCTCCCAAGTTGCTGGGACTACAGGCACGTGCCACGTCTGGGTAATTTTTTGTATTTTTAGTAGAGATCGCATTTCACCATGTTAGCCAGGATGGTCTTGATCACCTGATCACATGATCCATCCACCTCGGCCTCCCAAAGTGCTGGGATTACAGGTGTGAGCCACCGCGCCCGGCCTGTGATTGTTTTTTTGTTTTTTTGTTTTTGTTTTTTTTAATGCAGACTCGATACTATCACTCATCTGCTTATAACCTGTTAACACTTTCTCTGTTCCTAGAGTCCAAATGCATTTACCAGCACATCCAAAACCCTGCACTCCACTGCAGTTACCCCTCAGGTTCCCTTTCCTCCATTCTCTCCTTCACTCTCCCCACTGCAGGGGTAGTACATTGGACTTCTTGAAGCTTCTCTAGTATGCTGAACCTATAGGACCCTTTCTTCCTGGAATACCCCTCTTCCTTCTCCCTCTATACCCACACCAACGTGTTAACCAGCCTGGCATCATTCACTTCCCTGCTTAAGTGCTACTTCTGCCTTGAAGCCTTCTTCCTTTGCTCAGGTCAGGCCAGAACCTGTGACACACTTTTATTGGCTCCCTGTCATTTTACCTCATAGCACTTTACCATACCTGGGCTCCATGAGAGGAGAGATGGGGCGTGCCAATCCTCAACACCCAGAACACATATAGCACCCCAAACGGTTGTCTGGCACAAAGACGGCATGCAATGACTGTTGAATACATAAAAAGAGTCCAGAAAACTAATTCTCACCAAAATGTTAATTGATAGTGGTTTAAAGGACTTCTTAAAGGGTAGAGGATATCGAGATAAACTTTGCAAACTTTAAGGAGTGCATCTGTACCGGCAAAGATTCAATTATTAGCATATTTCTTGCTAGAGGCTTCCTAGTTCCTGACATTTCAGTCTGTTCACTAAGAGAGAAGGGAACAGAGATATTCCTTAAACCCCTGTGTCATCTGTCCCCTGCCTGCCTCACTCACTTCATCTTGTCCCACAGCTCCTCCCCTCTCCTGTGCTCTGCCCAGATGGGATTTGTTGCAGTTCCTTGACTGGTAAGTTCTTTCCCTACCGGTCTCTGGTCCCTCCATGTGGGATGCTCTCTCCACCCCCATCTTGCTCTTTACAAGGAGAGCACCTTTACAACACAAATGCCACTGCCCAAGAGAGGCCAGCTCTGTTACTCCCTGTTGTTGCACTCTCTTTGTGCCTGTCAGAGCATTTAACCACAGTTGGTAATTTCATGCATTTATTTATTTACTTACTTTAGTCTATCTCCTTTACTAATCTGTAAATAAAGGCAGGGACAACATCTACTTTGTTCACTGTTGTTTGCCCAGAATCTAGCACAGGGCCTAGGACATAGTTGGTAAATCCTATTTATTGAATAAAGGAATATTTACAATAAAGCAGAGCTGATAAATTTATTGACTGTCACGCCATATGTATCTTAAAGGGAAACTGGAATGTTTGTGTTAACATTATGGAGGTTTGCCAAGCCAGACATAAAAGTAAATCTAAAGTTGCATCTGAAAGATTACTTAGCTGAAGGTGGAAGGAAAGGGAAGGAAAGAGGAAAGAAAGGAATAGGAAGGCTAGAGAATGGGATAAAAAATAAGCAGAAGTAAAGGAGCAAATGCAGATTGGAACATTTTCTCTGATGTGTTCTCCCAAGAACTTTGTCTTAGAGATTTCTTTTTTCTATGCTTTAAGCCTATACAAATTAATGTGAAGGAAAAAAATATTCAGCCTGTAGATTAATTTTGCCAAGTAAGTCATTGGGCTCCTTTATTCATTTCCTGTTGCTGCTATATGTAACAAGTCGCCACAAATGTTGTGGCTAAAAACAACAGACGTTTACTCTTCTTACAGTTCTAGACGTCAGAAGTTGGAAATGAGTCTTACAGGGCAAAAATCAAGGGGTCTGCAGGAATGGTTCCTCCTGGAAGCTCCAAGGGAGAATTCTTCCCTGCCTCTTCCAGTTTCTGGGGCTGCCAGCATTTCGTGGCTTATGTTACTTCACTCCACTCTCTGCTTCTGCGGTCCCATTACCTTCTCTGTGTGTGCTTTCTCCACTTGTGTGGTCAAATCTCTTTCTGCTTCCTTTTGATTATGCAATTACATTTAGGGCCCACCTGAATAAGCCATGCTCATCTCCTGCTATCAGGATCCTTAATTTAACACATCCGCAAGGCCCCTTGTGTGGCTGTGTACTCACAGGTTCCAGGGATTAAGTTATGTATGGCTTCGAGGCCCATTACTGAGCCTACTGCAGGTCTATTTCAAATGTGAATTTCTATCTCACTGCCTCCTCAAACCAACATGTGTTTGTTTGTTTGGGGTATTGGCTTTGTTTGTTTTTTAGAATTCTAATAACTACTCTTTTTTTTTTTGCCTTCAGAGCTCTAGCAATTTTCAACGCTAATCAAACTTCAGCTGTCGGTATAATGCCTCATATTTCTCCTAGATCCAAAACTTGATTTTTAGAAGGGAGAGAAAGTATATTGTAAGCCAACTTCAACTTTGTTTCCTCTCAGGCACCTGTAAAGAACTACCTGGGACTGGGTAATTTATAAAGAAAACAGGTTTAATTGACTCACAGTTCTGCAGGCTTAACAGGAAATGTAACTGGGAGGCCTCAGGAAACAATCAATCAGGAAGGCAGAGGGGAATGAGGCACGTTTTCCCATGGTGGAGCAGGAGAGAGAGAAGGAGCAAATGGGGAGGGGCCACACACTGTTAAATGCCACCAGATCTCATGAGAATTCTGTCATGAGACAGCACTAGGGGGATGATACTGAACTGTTAAAAACCACCCCCATGATCCAGTCACCTCCCACGCCCCACCTTCAACATGTAGAGATCACAATTCGACGTGAGACTTGGGTGGGGACACAGAACAAACCGTATCAGCATCTCTTTCGAAAGGGGTCTCCAGTGAAACTAAACATAAATTAAGTCTTTACCTGATTAAAAATCTGTTTTAGAGATGTCAGAAAATAAAACTTCCAGAGATTTCTATTTGGCAAAGTTCTGAGCAACACCCTTTAATTTGTTTTGGGTCTTATAAGATCTAGTTCTGTTTGTCTAGAGGCAGTAGAAATTCACTGCAGGGAGTGTTGTGTTTTTCTACTTCCACTCCACAGAACTGGAACTTGAAAATCAATTTGAATGGTGTTTGCTCATTAAGCTGTTATTTAATAACCCTGAAAACCAGCCAAACTGCATAACCCTAGGTAAAAGTCAAGTTACGCTTAAGGAAATAACTGTAATGACCACTCCCTGAAGGTACATAAGTGTCTGGCCTTCACTGAAAGCCTGAGTGCAGAGCCTGGAGCTGCTCTTTGAAGGAGACCTTAGTCTGTGGCCAGGCAGGTAGGAAGCTATTTCTGTAATGAGCCCCGGCCTTCTCAGCTCAGTTGTTATGGACATATGTTAGTTACTCTCAGACCAGTGCTGTCCAATAGAAATATAATGTGAGCATTATATTTAAGCATGTCATTGAAATTTTTCTAGTAAAAGCAAAAAAGCAAGTGAAATTAATTTTAGTAATATGGCTTGTTTAATTCTGTATGTTCAAAATACTGTCATTTCAACGTGAATCAATAAAATGGATAATTATTGAGGGTGGGCGCAGTGGCTCACACCTATAATCCCAGCACTTTGGGAGGCTGAGGCGGGTGGATCACCTGAGGTCAGGAGTTCAAGACCAGCCTAGCCAACATGGTGAAACCCCATCTCTACTAAAAATACAAAAAATTAGCCAGGCGTGGTGGCAGGTTCCTGTAATCCCAGCTACTCAGGAGACTGAGGCAGAAGAATCGCTTGAACCCAGAAGGCAGAGGTTGCAGAGAGCCGAGATGGTGCCATTGTACTCAAGCCTGGGCAACAAGAGCAAGATTCCATCTCAAACAAACAAAAAAGAATAATTATTGAGAGAGTTTATATTATTTTATTTTTTCATATTAAGTCGTAATTCTGGTGTGTATTGTATGCTCCTATGACATATCAATTTGGACCAGCCATCTTTCATGTGTGCAGTAGCCCCAAGTGGGTAGTGGCTACCATATTAGACAGTGCAGTTACAGCCTTTATGGTTGATTAATAAAATTATATTTGGTCATTAGTTATTCTTCTGCCATCATAAATAAACTCTTTTACTCCTGTATATACTTTCTGGTTTTGTTGTATTTTTTGCTTATTAGGTTTCTTTTTAGCTATTTTTATTTTCCTCATTGGGAAACAGGAAATTGAAACAGGAAGTTCCACCCCTTAAGAGAAGAGAACACCCCTTTCTGTTAAGGGGTGGAAGTTGGAGGGTAACCCATGTAATAAAAATGAGATAAAATGATTTTTATTCCCCTAGTTAGCATCACAGATGTCCTCTGAGCCCTTCAAAAAGATATCCTTCAAGTTCCAGAATGTGGCCTTGGCCTGAAAAACAGCACATGGGAACAGGTGATGAAACTATACTTCAACTGCTCTAGCAAAACCCAAATGCCTCCCAAGATAGCAGCAACACCTGTCAACATGAGATCGGGACAGCTCAGTCTCTGCATGAAGAAATAGTCTTGAACTGGGATGGGATTCTGGAAATCTGGCTTTACTAGCTAGTTGGGAGACCTTGGGTAATTTATTTATTTAAATTATTTGAACCTCAGAGCACTCTTTACTAAAATGATGAAGTTAGAATAGATCAGTGGTTTTCTAACATTAAGCTGTGAACTCATTTTTCAAACAAAACTACAGAGAATCCCAGTACTTCAAATAGATCCAAGTAGAGCTTCTCTGATACCAGTAATGACAGGAAGTTATAAGGATTGGACCAGCAATCTACTGCCTCTGTCTTCCTTTTGCATCTGAGGCACAGTTTGAAAACGTTGATAGAGAGTCTCCACTATAGCTTTCAGCATTAAGCTTTCTAATTCTCTGCCATTCTGCATTGTGCTGTATCAGCCAATACTCCCAGTTAGCTCAAGCTGTAGACTAAGAACAAAGTAGATAGGAGATCATTTCCCCAGGAGACTTGCACAGGTTCTAAGCACATTTTCTTTGGAGCCCCACTACCCTATCCTACAGCATATCAAATACCTAATTTGCTTTGGTTGTTTTAGAGACTTTTTTTTTTTTTCCAGATCTCAAGTATTTGTAAAAGTCCTTAAAAAACCCATGGGCTAATGTGCAAAATCCTCACTTTCCTTTTTGCCACTTTTTAAAATTTGAGACAGGGTCTCACTCTGTCACCCAGAATACAGTGCAGTGGCTCCATCATGGTTCATTGCAGCCTCAACTCCTGGGCTCAAGCAATCCTCCTGCCTCAGCCTCCCTAGAAGCTGGAAATACTGGCACTTGCCACCATCCCCAGCTAATTTTTAAATTTTTTATAGAGACGAGGTATCCCCATGTTGCCCAGACTGGTCTCCAACTCCTGGCTTATGCAATCCTCCTGCCTCAGCCTCCCAAAGTGCTGGGATTACAAGTATGAGCCACTGTTCCCAGCTACTTTTTGCAAATCTTCTTTAATTCCTATATTACAGCTAGAATATAAAGATAACTAATCTAGGATATCAAAACCGTGAATGAATGAGCAAAGGGATATGTGTGTTGTACAAAAATTGCAGTAGAACCAAAGTTCAGTAAATATAAAAATATCTGATCTGAACCTGGATGTTTTAGGATATATGTAGGATATATATTGCACATAATAAATAATATATGACTTTGATACTACTAAGAAAAAATATGTCTAATTATTGGACAAATAGCAATCATTAGAAGATAAACTTTTCTTTTTTTTTTTTTCCTAATCTGCTGCCTGATTTTATATATATATATATATATTTTTTTTTTTTTTTTTTTTTGAGACGGAGTCTTGCTCTGCTGTCCAGGCTGGAGTGCAGTGGTGCAATCTTGGCTCACTGCAAGCCAAGCTCTGCCTCCCAGGTTCACGCCATTCTCCTGCCTCAGCCTCCCGAGTAGCTGGGACCACAGGCGCCCACCACCACACCCGGCTAATTTTTTGTATTTTTAGTAGAGACGGGGTCTCACTGTGTTAGCCGGGATGGTCCTGATCTCCTGACCTTGTGATCCACCTGCCTCGGCCTCCCAAAGTGCTGGGATTACAGGTGTGAGCCACCACGCCCGGCCCTGATAATATTATAAATTTAGGCAGTATTTCACTTTGTAGCACTACCAGAGAATGAAGTATTCTACTCGAACAAAAACCCAAGTAATCCTTTTACTAAGAAACCATGTAGATTCTCCATTTAATTAAGCCTTGTGGTATTTTCCTGAGGTTTTCACTGAAGACTGCTTTCTTCAAAGCATTCCCTACCTGAAGATTACAGGTGAGACATGGGAGGCAAGTTTTCCTATATCTGATGAGGTGGTAAACTTTATTTCTTACCCTCAATCTCAGCTCCAGAGATGCCAAAAAGGGAAAGAGAGTGATGAATTGCCCAAACTATCAAACCAAACGGACAACAACAACAAAAATCAAGACAGAAAAAAACAAACATAAGCAAAGGTCTCAAGGATTTAGGAAAATAACCAGAAGAATGAAAATAGAGTGTGTAACTTTATTTATTTATTTGAGATGGAGCCTCACTCTTATTGCCCAGGCTGGAGTACAACAACGCGATCTCAGCTCACTACAACCTCTACCTCCCAGGTTCAAGCGACTCTCCTGCCTCAGCCTCCTGAGTAGCTGGGATTACAGGCATGTGCCACCACACCTGGGTAATTTTTTGTATTTTTAGTAGAGACGGGGTTTCACCATGTTGGCCAGGCTGGTCTCGAACTCCTGACCTCAGGTGATCCACCCACATCAGCCTCCCAAAGTGCTGGGATTACAGGCATGAGCCACTGTGCCCAGCCAATTTTTGACTCTTAATTATGGTTTCCATCTCTCTGCTGAAATCTCTCAACACTTCTTGCTCTAGCATGCTACTTATAGTTATTTAAAGTTCCTGCCTGATAGTTTAAACATCTGAGTCATATCTGAATCAGATCTTTGATTGTTTTATGTCTTCCCCTTGATTATTCTGTCTTATAATTTTTGAAAGAATGCTAGACATTGTATGTAGAAGAGCAGTGGAGACTGCGATAAATAACATTTATGTCCAAAAATAGGTATGCTTCTTTTTATCAATAAGGAGAGTTAAATCAATCTGGTCAGGTGTTTAACTGAGTTTGGTACCTTCAGTGCATCACAGGATTTCTGTTAAATAAAAAAAATCTAAACATTGGTAATAAAAAGTGATAAAGTGGGCTGGACATGGTATCTCATGCCTGTAATCTCAGTGCTTTGGGAGGCCAAGATAGGAGGACTGCTTGAGGTCAGGTGTTTGAGATGAGCCTGGGCAATATGGCAAGACTCTATCTCTACCAAAAAACAAAACAAAACAAAAAGCCTCTTGTGGCATCTCCAAAGTCACAAACAGAAAATAAATTAAGTAATTAAAGCAAAAAGGTGGTAAATTGGGAAAAGATATTCCCAAAATCCCAATATCTAACACTAGCAAGTGCTATATATCTAAGATATACACAAAACAACTTTAAATCAACAACAAGAAGTCAGGAAATTCCATAGAAAAATAACATATAAGCAATAAAATAGACATACTGGCATTTCTTGGATGAGGATATTGGAATAACTAATGATATGAAGACATGCTCAATCTTTCAACAGACTTGTGAATTGAGATACTACTTTTCACCAATCAGATTCCCAATTTTTTTTTTTTTTGAGACAGAGTCTTGGTCTGTCACCGAGGCTGGAGTACGGTGATGCATTCTTGGCTCCCTGCAATCTCCACCTCCCAGGCTCAAGCGATTCTTGTGCCTCAGCCTCCTGAGTAGCTGTAATTATATGTGTGCACCACCACGCCCAGCTAATTTTTATATTTTTAGTAGAGATGGTGTTTCTACATGTTGGCTAGGCTGGTCTCAAACTCCTAAAATCAAGTCTTCCTCAGCCTCCCAAAGTGCTAGGATTATAGGCATGAGCTACCATGCCCAGCCTAGATTGGCAAAAATTTTAAAGTCTGATAACACTGAGTGTTGATAAACATTTGGGGAAACAAGAGCTGCTAGCACACGTGTAAATTTGTGAGCAGATAGCCAGTCTATGGTGAGTAAACAACCCATTCCTGGGCATAAGCCTTGGGTAAACTCTTGCACAGGACTGAAAGAAACATTGTCCAGCAAATATTAAGCACTGAATAAATGTCCTTTTTTTTTTTTTTTTTTTTTTTGACACAGAGTCTCACTCTGTTGCTCAGGCTGGAGTGCAATGGCGCCATCTCAGCTCACTGCAACCTCTGCCTCCCAGGTTCAAGCAATTCTCCTGCCTCAGCCTCCCAAGTAGCTGGGATTACAGACACCCACCAGCATGCCCAGCTAATTTTTGTCTTTTTAGTAGAGGTAGGGTTTCACCATGTTGGCCAGGCTGGTCTCAAACTGAAGTAATCCACCCTCCTCAGCCTCCCAAAGTGCTGAGATTACAGGTGTGAGCTACTGCGCACAGCCTGTATAAAATGCATATTAAATGAATGCATGAAAGTATTCATCACAGCATTGTTTGTAGTGAGTGGACTTGAGGCAACCCAATCGTCTAATCCTAGAAGCGCAAGAAGATAAAACAGATGTGAGGAATGTATTTGACAATAGCTAACACTGGTGGAAATACTGCAGTGTGCCAGGCAGTCTTCTAAGTGCCTCATGTGTATTAACACAATTATCCTCACAACAATGCTATAAGGTGTTTCTTTTAGATAGAAGAGATTAAGTTAGATTAAGCTGGGGGTCATGCAAACAGTAAGAGTCAGAGTTGAGTTTGAACCCAGGCACCTGGCTTCCACAGCCAAGCTCTGAATCCCCCATGCTGAGGGGCTGCCTACCTTCTGTACTGCATGTCCCTGCAAGAAGGTGGTCTGATCTGTTCAGGAGTTGAGCTGAGTTTAGTACCTTCAGTGCACCACAGTGCATCTGTTCAACAAATAAAATCTAAACATTGTTAATAAAAATGTTTCTACCTAGCCCTTTCTATTACTTACCTTCTTTTCCTCTTCAAAGGGAAACAGTTTCAACTTGTCCTCCAGTAGCTAGGAGCACACCTCAGCTAGCTTGCAAATGTTTCTTCCTCTGTATAGTCAGTACAACCGTATCCTTCCAGGCCCTTCAAATCTCTGAAGATCTTGTAAGAAGCTGGGACCTCAAGCAGCCTCTCTTTTGCTCCTAGTCTTCTTGAAGTTCATTTCCAAATAACCTGAGGTATTCTGGTGCTTTCCTCCAAGTCCCTTTCTCCTGGGGTGCAAGCACATTCCACCCTACCAGGATCTTTCAGACTTGAGTCTGAATGATATCTTAGTGCCCAACAGGCTTGGGATCATGTGAATGCCAATCATTGCACCGGGCTGTGACGTAGTAGTCCTTCAGAGGAGAGCATGGTCTACACTGAAAGACCCCAAACTATTAAACTTTGGATTTGTTTTGTCTTATTTTTACAAAATGTTCTACCTTCTCTTTCTTTACATAATTATTGTCTCTTTTAGTCCTGTCCCCTTTATCACTTGCTAGTCGGTGTGTTTTTCCTTGCAGTGTTCTTGAACTGCCCATCACCTCAGCCAGTTGTGGGAAACCAGATGACCCAGCTTGGTAGAAGTGTGCCTAAAGAAGTTGTTGGGTCCTCAGCCAAACTCTGAAGGACTCTGTGTAGGAGCTTGGTGGAAACTGTTTTCAAATGTAAATTCTAACACTTGTTGAGTCATTGAATGCATAGCCTGTAGCCCCTACTGTACCAGGTTATCTTACTTCATCCTCAGGACCTCCTTGGGAGATAGGTACAAGTGTCCCCGTTTTGCAGATACTGAAGCTCAGCGGGGCAGTAAGGGCCTTGCCAGAGGTAAAATAGTTAAAAGGCTGCAGAGCTGGAATTCAGCCCAGGTCTTTTGGCACAACTACCTTGAACTCTTTCATTCTCTTTTATTTTTGCTGATTTCCATGCCCAAAATTGCCAGTTAATTAAACTATATTTAAACAGTACATTTCTGGTTTTAATTTTTCTTTTTTCCAAAACCACATTACCTATTATTTGAAATACCCTCTTACTTTAGAATATTCAGTGGCGTAGTATAGATTAATTATGAAATGGAAATTTACTGCAAAGAAAACAAATCACTATAGCAAGAAGCACAATTCATTTCTTTTCAAAGAAAGCTCTATTTCCACCAGCCTGGGTCTTCTTTTGTGGAGGAGTCTCCTTTCCTTGGAGCAGATTTGTTGATTTTGCAAGTACTTACTATGGTGCACTATGTACTAGACATTATCCCGGACCCCTTACAAATAGTACCCCGCTTAGTTCTACAGGTAGAAAGTAATAATATCCGTGGTTTTACAGATGAGGAAACTGAAGCTCAGAGAGATCAATCTATTTGTAAGTGGCGCAGGCAAGGTTTGAACCCTAGAGGTTTGTCTCTAGAGTCCAGAGGCTTAAGCTTTGCACCACAGTTTCTTCATTACTAACCTATATTCTGTGCAATGCTGAGCAAGAGAAAATAGCAAATAAGAGATAAAAACAGAGGAATCCAGGAGACCCTTCTCTGCAGGTTGGTGGAAGGAGCTTTGAAAGCCAAACAGCCTGAGACGAAACTCTTCTCAGAGCCTCCATCAACTCTTCAGCTGCTATAGGGGATTATTATCATTGGGTCACAAAGGGAGAGAGGTCTTCCCTTTCTTTGCTTTGGTGTGAAGTAGGGGTGTTAGTCTTTTAGCTAACCTGTGCAAAAACGACTGCCCCGTCTGGCTTTTCCCACTCAAACCATCTGCCTGGCATTTTAGAGGTGAGATCCAGGTGTGTGTTTAGAACACCTTAGACTTAAGAGGGGGAGGCTGTTGAATCAGGAAAAAAAAAAAGCACATTTTTTATCAGGAAGTACACTGATGTTTTCATTTCATAGTCATGAAAAAAAATCATAGAAAAGAATTTCATTTTGCTTCTGCTTTTGGATTTTATAGAATGAAAAATCCTCTCAATTCTGCCTTTATCCACAGAGGGGAGCAGAGGGGTTATAAAAACCTCGGGTTTAGCACAAAATAATCAAGTTTCACCCTTCAGTGTCTGGTTTTTATGTTTGTGGATTATCCAGGCTTGCTTTCTATTTCACTTTTCTCTTGGTTCTAGTTGTTGGATTAGTTAGGTCACAGGAGGAAGAATGAGGGAAAACTAAAAAGATGAAACAAATTAGTTCACAAGTTTCCTTTTTAAAGGTTGATGAGAAAGAGAGTTTCAAAAAGTATAGTGGGTTTAAGGAACAGGGATCCACTAAAGTTTCCTGGAAAATTCAGAAAATCCAGGAAGCCCTAGGTCATTCTCTCCCTCCCTTTCCTGTTTTTCCTCCCTCTCTCAGAATATCACTATGTCTCTCTGCCCATGTTTTGCATCCTCTTCTCTCCACCAAACAGCTTCCTCACCCTCTGTTTCAGAGAGCATAAACTTTACCTCCTCCTAGCATTAGCTTTCATGTGACTTTTGAATCAGTTTTACATCAGAGCATCCTTTTACCTTCAGCTCTACTGCTAACACCCTCTCTTTCTCAGTTTCCCAATTCCTAACTTAGATAAGACCTATCTGAATGACCCATCTTTCTAAGACAGGCTGCATAAGCCACAGGCCAGTCAATAAATTGATGACCTTCAGGCAAGTAGTTCCTTGCTCATAAATTAATTAGTATAAAACATGCCTGCTTCAGCTATAGGGACTGGATGGAGGTGTGAAGTTTCTCTTAAATGGGGTATATGGGTGATCCAGCATGATAAACAAGTCCAGTGCAAGGCAGGTCCAGCTTAGGTAACTCCAAGCCACACTTTAAAGGTAACCTCAGGGTTTGTGCCACTGACCTTACCGTACATTAAAAAGTGATCAATATCTTTATGGTCCTTTGGATAGACAAAATCCTGTGGATAGATTCCAAGATAGATGTCTTTGACATCAACTTCAACTTCAGTTGGCTGAGCAGTATTATGGAGACTTTGGAAGGGCACAATCTATTGCTTTAATTTCTGACAACATAAGTAAATGAAAATAATGATCTAGTACACTGGAAAGTTCCCAGGCCTTTGCAGTCGAGTAGCACAGGGTCATTTGCTATTGTACCCTATGTTACTGATCCACATACCAGCTTCCTTATCTGTAAAATGTAGATAACACAATGAGAATTAAATCCATATTAAATTACTTTTCATAGTACCAGGCTCATAGTAAGTCCTCAATAAACGGTATTTGTGAGCAGCTATGCCTCTTTCCCAGAACATTTTTCAGGACTTGTGTGGCCTGAATTTCACTGATAGGAAGCCATTAAAATGAACTAGAGACTTGGTAAAGCCTACATTCTAGTAAAGGTGTATTTGCCCTCTGGTAATCTTTTGAAACCCACTGAAAACACCAAAAAGAGTCAGGGTATAGTGGTTCATGCCTGTAATCCCAGAACTTTGGGAGGCCAAAGTGGGAGGATCACTTGAGGCCAGGAATTCAAGACCAACCTGGCCAACATAGCAAGACCCCCATCTATAAAAAAAAATACATCAATAAATAATTTAAAAAAAATTTTAAAACACCGAAAAGAAAGCAAACCTCACTTTCAACACATCAATTAAACAGCCATGTTATCAGTCAGATTTCTTAGCTACAACATCAGAAATTGATTCTTGCTTATATAAGCAGGGAAAAGAGAACCAAAGAGATATCAGGTAGCTCACTGACTCACTGGGAGGGCTTAGAGAATCAGGGTCAGAAAATGACTAGGAACAAATGGAGGTGAGGAAGTAAGAGCCACAACCAAAATCACACCAATGGGACTACCTGGTGAGAAGACTGCTGCACAGCTGAGTCATGGACATCCTGGCGGCACCACCACCAGCGCTGGATGGTTGATGCTGCCACAGGGAACTGTTGGCCTGGAAACTGCAGGAGCCAGTCACTGAAATAGATTCTCCACTGTCCCCAGTTCTTTGCTTCACTCACACATTCACTCATTTCAGGTTCCGTGGCAGCCATCTTGGCACTGTTAGCAGAGGCATCACCAAGCAGCCAAGGAAGGAGGGTGCTAGGAAGAACCTGATTCTTGGATGATTTTTTTTTTTTTTTTTTTTTTGAGATGGAGTCTCACTCTGTCACCCAGACTGGAGTGCAGTAGCACAATCTCAGCTCACCACAACCTCCACCTCCTGGGTTCAAGTGATTGTCCTGCCTCAGCCTCCTGAGTAACTGGGAGTACAGTACACGCCACCATGCTTAGCTAATTTTTGTATTTTTTAGTAGAGGTGGGGTTTCACCATATTGATCAGGCTGGTCTTGAACTCCTGACCTTGTGATCCACCTGCCTCGGCCTCCCGACGTGCTGGGATTACAGGCGTGAGCCACTGCGCCTGGCCTGGATGATATCTTTGAGCCACTGAATCCACCTGTGGACTGCCTTCCTCCAGACCTCAATGATTTAGGTTGTTATGATTGGGTTATTTTTAAATGTATTGCTGGCATCGTTACTTAAAGTCAGTTGCACCCTAACTAATATATTCCCTTGAAATAGTTGAGCTCAAGCAGACTGATCTATTCCAGAGCTCCCCTTTTTCACCACTGTCATGAGAAGTCTAAAATGGGCCAATAATTCAGCTGCTAATTCAGTGGAGCCATTACTTTATTCCCCGTGATGATTCCTCCTTTGATTCTAAATGCTGTCTATCAGTGGAGCCCTGAGTTATGGAGAACATAAGCAAAACCTCCCACATGGAAATGGGTCATAACTCCAGCTTCCACCCTCTTGATCCACAGATGAGTATATTCTTGCTATGGCAGAAATGGCACCAGGAATTGACAACTTGTTCAAAAACTAAACTTCACCCCCTAGAACCACACTGTAACTCACCTGCCTTTCTTTCTAATAAGACACTATAACGGTTGCTTTGAAGGGCAGTTCCATTCCTCTGTTGTAGGCAGTGTGGTTGTGGGTAGTAGTGGTTATGAGTAGTAGCAGTTACGAGCACAGGCTCTGGAGCTGAACTGTCTGGGTTCAAGTCTCAGACCCCACTTACTTACTGAGTGACAAGAGTCAGTCTATTAACCATACTTGCTTTAGTGTCCTCTTCTTAGAAATTAATATAATTATGGTAATTATCTCAAAAGGCTGTTTTAAGGGTTAAATAAGTTGTCACATGGGAAGTTCTTAGAGGAGTGCCCAGTGTGTAAATGTGAGTTGTCATTACTGTTCTGTAAGGCCAGCAGCTTCGCATGATGAGGAGCAAGTCCTATAAATTCCATTTATTGCCTTACTTCTTTCAGAGAACAGTCAGTTCTTTGGCCAGAACCAGGTTGGTGGGACGCCTGTTGGTGCCCTCGGCATCCGTTGCTTCTACAGATCATGAGGGCAGAACCATGAAGCATGGTGAACAGGGATGGCAACTCTGAGACCAGGGCATAGATTTGTTCCAGAGAGGATGGACTGCTGCCTTCCCGCTTGCAGTAGGAGTCCAGTGTTACTGAGGACTGGCTGGGTGCCTAGGGAATATGGTTGCATATTCAAACCCCAGGATTAGTTAACACTGAGAACAAGTTGGTCGCTCAGAAGTGGCGATAGCCAGCGACAGTAGCACCTCTTCCCCAAGGACAGAAGCAAAGTCCATGATGGTAAGCCTATGAATATACTTGCTCTGTCACTGGGGCCCATGATGGTTATTCATGAACCTATTGAACAAGCCTTGGGAGACAGAAACATTTACTCGGATGACTGAGTAAAGAAGATCTGTCCTCACCAATATGAGTAGGCATCACCCAATTCACTGAGGGCCCAAATAGCACAAAAAGGTGGAGGAAGGATTGATTCTCTTTCTGAATTGGTACATCTATCTTCAGCCCTTGGACATCTGCGCTCTTGGTTCTTGGACCTTCAGTCCTGGACTAAATTATACCACCAGCTAAGAAATGGCAAATCATGAGACTTCTTAGCCTCCATAATAGCATGAACCAGTTCCCATAATCTCTCTCTCTCCTCATATATGTGTGTGTGTGTGTGTGTGTGTGTGTGTGTGTGTGTGTGTGTGTATCCTATACTGGGATATATAGAGATATACCTTGATATAGTTTGGGTATTCATCCCCATTCAAATCTCATGTTGAATTGTGATTCCCCAGTGCTGGAGGTGGGGCCTGGTCGGAGGTGTTTAGGTCATGGGGGTGGATCCCACATGGTTTGGTGCTGCCTTCGAGATAGCAAGTTCTCACAAGACCTGGTCATTTAAAAGTGTGTGGCACCTCACACCCTCTCACTTGCTCCTACCTTTGCCATGTGGTGTGCCTGTTCTCCCTTCGCCTTCTTCCATGATTGAAAGCTCCCTGAGGCTTCATGAGAAGCTGAGCAGACATATCAGCACCATGCTTCCTGTAAAACCTGCAGAACTGTGACCCAATTAAACCTCTTTTCTTTATAAATTACCCAGCCTCACGTACTTTTTATAGCAATGCAAGAACAGCCTAACGTATATCTCCTGCTGGTTCTCTTTCTCTGGAAAACCTAGATTTACACATTTATATAAAGCAGGGGTTGACAAATATTTTCTCTGAAGGGCAAGACTGAAAATATTTTATGGGCCATACTCAACTTTAACATGGTGGTGGTAAGATATAAGATAAGCTATAGATAATATGTAAACAAGTGAACATTTATACTCATTCATTTGGACACTGAAATTTGAATTTTATATAATTTTCACATCATAATATATCCTTCTTCTCAACCATTTAAAAATGTGAAACCTATTCTTAGCTTGTAGACCATACAAAAACACACAGTGAGACAGATTTGACCTGTGGGCGAGAGTTTACCAACTACTGGTGTAAAGAATTCCGTCTCAAAAAAAAAAAAAAAAAAAAAGAATTATAATTACATTCCTAAAAGGTTTTCTCATGCCCAAATGTTCCTCACTTGTTTCTGAGATTAACCTGCTGAGGCAGGTAGAGCAGAAATTATTAGCTCCATTATTAGCCCCATTTTGCAGAGAAGCAAAAAGTCTTAGTAAACTATAACAACATTCTAAGGATCATAGTTAATAAGAAACAGAGATGAGCTCTCACCTTGTCTCTAGGATTTTGGTACTCTTATCATACCATGCTCTCAGGGAGATATTCATCTTTATGACAAATTTTTAAAAAGCTATCAGCTCTTGGCTATGTAAACCCAGGGAAGGAACTGCTCCTGTTCCCACGCATAAAGCAAGAGCTCTCATAACTAGGGACTTAATTAGCACTCTGTCTATCCGATGCTTAGGGTTGATTTGTATTTACTATGAGAGAGAAATCCAGCTCTGAAGTTGCCAGCAAGGCCCTGTCCCCAGAAACAGTCCCCGAGGACTTTGAATCTCCACTGAAAGCCCTTACGGCTCCCCGATATTGCATCTAGCACACCCCAGGTCGTGGCCACTAGCCTCTGATTAGTTTTCTATCATTATGTGTCCCAAGGAAGAAATAAAGAGAGAGACAAATGAAAGTGCACTATGAAGTATGGGTTTGTGCCCCGCCTATACTCAAGAGACCTGGATTCCTCCCTTGATATGCTGCTTACAGGTTGGCTATTATAGCACCACCTTAACTGAGGGGCCCTAGGTATGGCCCCATGATTTGAATACCAACTGCTTCTTGGATGTAGTCCTCTAAGTCATAGGAAGTAGTACAATTTTCATTCAATTGGTAAGTTATTTTACATTCAAAAGTAACTATTTTTTAGAAATTAAAATGACCAATATTTATATGTACATATATTTGCAATGTATAATCTATGTATTATTCTATAATTGTATGTGTACCCAAGTAGCACAAGCTTTAAAGATATATGAAGACTTAGGTATAGGTATGATCTTAGCCTGTGTGGGCTGCCATAACAAAATACCACAGACTGAGTGGTTTAAACAACAGAAATTAATTTTTTTTTTTTTTTTTGAGACAGAGTCTCACTCTTGTTGCCCAGGCTGGAGTGCAGTGGTGCTATCTCAGCTCACTGCAATCTCTGCCTCCCAGGTTCAAGCAATTCTCCTGCCTCAGCCTCCTGAGTAGCTGGGATTACAGGCGCCCACCACTGTGCCCAGCTAATTTTTGTACTTTTAGTGGAGATAGGGTTTCGCCATGTTGGCCAGGCTGAGAAATTAATTTCTAACAGTTCTGGAGACTGGGAAGTACAAGATCAAGGTGCTGGCCCATTCAGTTCCTGGCATGGGCTCTCCAACTGACTTGCTGTGTCCTCACATGGCTCTTCCTCAGTTTGTATGCGTAGAGTAAGCGACAGAACAAACTCTCTTGTGTCTCTTCTTATAATGGCCCTACTTCCATCAGAGCAGGGCCCCACCCTGATAACCTCATCTAATCCTAAATATCTTCCACAGGCCCCATCTTCAAAGACCATCACACTGAGGGCTAGGGATTCAACATCTGAGTTTGGGGGTAACATAAACATTTAGTCTATAATAGGTACTATCTTCAATAATATTTACAAATATCAAACTTCCTCTTTTGTTAAACTTAGGGGAAAAAGCCATCCATCCATTCATCCATTAGCTGGTTATTTTAATGATGTTTGAGCACCTACTGTGTGCTACACCTGTGACCTTTCAGAGATTAAAAGCCTCAAGGCTCAGAGTTCCTGAAACCCAGATTAAATATCCCCTTACCACTTTTCTTACTGGCTTTCATTATCACCCATCTTTTTTTCATGCTTGGTTATTAAATAAATTTCCCAAGGTGTTTTAAATACTTTTTCCTTAGATCTCTACCTTTCCTTTTAATGTGGCTCAGCAAATGGAAAATGACAACTGCTGTGTGCACTCCATGCCTCCCAGTGTGACTTCTCAGCATGTCTGCTATTGCAATTAGTTTTCACCTCCTCAAAGGAGAGGGCCTCTCTGCCCACAGGTGCTGTATTTGGCTGTTAGGTGCTTAATAATTAATTGCTTAGATTTATACTTTTTTCTTATTAAATCTAATAGGCATCTAGTTCATTTATAAGACTGATTCAGATTTTAAAAGGGCTGTATTTTTTTTTCCCAAAAAACCCATAAATTATAAACTAATGTCTATACAACATGGAAAGTTATGTTTAAGGGCCAGATGCGGTAGCTCATGCCTGTAATCCCAGTATTTTGGGAGGCCGAGGCGGGTGGATCACGAGGTCAGGAGTTCAGGACCAGCCTGGCCAAAATGGTGAAACCCCATCTCTACTAAAAATACAAAAATTAGCCGGGCCTACTGGCAGACACCTGTAATCCCAGCCACTTGGGAGGCTGAGGCAGAGACTTGCTTGAACCCGGGAGGCGAAGGTTGTAGTGAGCCGAAATTGTGCCACTGCACGCCAGCCTGGGCGACAGAGCAAGACTCCATCAAAAAAAAAAAAAAAAAAAAAAAAAAGATAGTAAGTTATGTTTAAAAGGAATATATAAAGTGGTTTCCCATAATCACCGCCACCCTAATAGAAATAGGATCAGAAATTCTGTATCTCTAGCAGGAAAATAATAAAGGTTGTTATGTTATTCAGAAGTAGCTTAAAAATAAACAAATTAATTAAAAAGGTTATTATGGTCTTCACACACACACAAAAAAAAAAGAAAGAAAGAAAAAGGGGAGTGTGTGTTCATACCAAAGATTTTCTTTTTTTCTTTTTCTTTTTGAGACAGTTTCGCTCTGTCACCCAGGCTGGAGTGCAGTGGCATGATCTTGGCTCACTACAACCTCCACCTCCTGGGCTCAAGTGATTCTTATACCTCGACCTTCAGAATAGCTGGGACTATAGGGGCACACCACCACATCTGGTTTTATTTTTAGTAGAGAAGGGGTTTCACCATGTTGGCCAGCCTGGTCTCAAACTCCTGGCCTCAAGTGATCCGCCCACCTCAGCCTTCCAAAGTGGTGGGATTACAGGCATGAGCCACTGTAACCGGCTTCATACCATGGCTTTTCTTACCTACACATTCTTTCCCTCTATTTGTACTCATTAGTCTCTGTGTGAGTGGTTCTCAGGCGTGGAGTGGTGGCACACTCATGGGCAGAATCAGTTGTGGGGGAGTGCCATAAGTACTTTGTTACTTATACAGCTTTTAAATATGCAAACAAATTACTTTGTCCATAAATTAAAGCAGAGTCAAGATTTTTCCTTCAATATCATCACTATAAGGAGACAGGAGGCAATAAGGCATGGCAGGTGAAAACACTGTAGTTTACATACTGCTGAGGTTCACAGTCCAGCTCCACTAGTGGAGCTGAATAATTTTAGTCAAGACACACTTAGGCCAGGCTCAGTGGCGCATGCCTGTAATCCCAGCACTTTGGGAGACTGAGGCGGGTGTATGACTTGAGCCTGTTAGTTTGAAGCCTGGGCAACATGGTGAAACCTTGCTTATACCAAAAAATAGACAAAACTTAGCCAGGCATGTTGGTGCACCCCTGTAGTCCTAGCTAGTTGGGAGGCCGAGGTGGGAGGATGCTTGAGTCTGGGAGGCAGAGGGCAGAGATTGCAGTGAGCCGGGACCATGCCACTGTACTCCAGGCTGGATAACAGGGTGAGACCCTGTCTCAAAAAAAAAAAAAACACTTAAAATTAACAAGCTTCAATTTTTTTCATTTATAAAATGGAGGTTATAATAGGGTTTAAGCTATAGATTATGAGAATTCAGATATGAATAAGTCAGCAGAGTACTTTGCATATAGCAAGCACTCAATAAAGGTTGGCTAAAATAATACTATTTTCAATACTACTACTACTTAGTATTGTTATTAAGAAGTCATCTAATGTAGTTGTTAAGAAACTTTCAGTTCAAATACACCTAGTCAAGATCTAACTCTGCCACTTGGTAATTCCGTGACCTTGGATAACTTGCTTAACTTCTTTCAGCCTTAGTCTCATCATATCAAAAAAGTGTATGGGGTGTTGTGGAAGTTAAATTGGCAATAAGTCATGCAAACAAGAAAATATAAGGGCTCAACAGATAGCAATTGTGTAATAAAGGTTATCAATGATAATGATGACAGTGCTTGCTTAAGTGTTAGAAGGGGGAGAGGAATTATGTTTAGGAGTGTTGGATCCATATTCATTTGGTCAGGGAAATATATTATTATCGATAAAAGAGCTAAAATATGCTTTATTGAAAGGGAGTGGTTATCCTAGCTTACTTGAGAACTAACAAGTTCATAAAGACACTGGGTCAACTCTTTTTACGCAATTTCAGACCTCTAGCAAAGCCTAGAAACCGGTGATAAACTTTGACTGCATATATGTAGGCCAGCAGTGGGAGGTAATTGCTTAGTGCTTTAAAGAACACACAGTTTTGAAGCAAGGAAGGAAGGAAGAAGTCTTAGAAATTATGTAAATCCAACTCCTTTACTTGATAAATGAGGACACTGAGGCCCTTAATGAAGAAATTGAGGCAGTAAAATGCTTTGCCCAAGGTTAAGATCAGGCACTTAATCTCAAAACATGATCATAGTCTTTGTTAAAAGGTGATTAAGAATAGGATGTATTTTGCATCTCTGAATCTATTTCCATGTTTGTATATTAGTGTGACTGGAAGTTTTTGTTTAAAGATTGTGTTTGCATGCCAACTAAACACTAAGAGAGAGTCAGAATCTTTAAAAACATCTGGAGGTTTCATCTGTTATTTTGTATATAAAAATTATAAGAGAAGGAACATTAGTATTTACTAAATAAGCACTTCCCAAGCATGAATCAATTTTACATAAAGTGTCTCTAGTAAACTTCACAACAATATTGGAAAGCAACCTGTCCATAAGGGCTGAGTCCAGAAAGCAGAAACTACTCTCGGCACCTTAAGCAGAAAGGGAATTTGATGCCTACAAAAGCGCTGAAAGGTCTAAATGGAGCGGCTTTAGACAAGACCGCCAGGAATGGCTCCCAGTTCACTACCATAGAACTAGCCTGCCCAGGGACCAGGCGTGGTGGCTCACGCCTGTAATCCCAGCACTTTGGTAGGCAGAGGCAGGCGGATCACCTGATGTTTGAGACCAGCCTGACCGACATGGCAAAACCCAGTCTCTACTAAAAATACAAAATTAGCTGTACGTGGTATTGGGCACCTGTAATCCCAGCTACTCGGGAGGCTGAGGCAGAAGAATCGCTTGAACCTGGGAGGCGGAGGCTGTGGTGAACTGAGATGGTGCCATTGCACTCCAGCCTGGGCAACAAGAGCAAAACTCTATCTCAAAAAAAAAAAAAAAAAAGAATTAGCCTGCCCAGGGGACTGCTCTCTCTACTATAGGTGGAACACTAGGCATCCAGAAGGTGCCATGCCTACTGCAGACTCATAGGTTGTGATGTCAAAGCCATGTAGCTGGAACATGACTCTATCACCAGCACTGTTGGCCCCTGAGTTATGCTACAGCTGCTAGATCCTTCCAGCAAAAGTTGATGCCCTTCACTGCCCTTCAAGCCGCTTCATATTTTCCCATTTGATTCAGTTTCAAAGTCAGTTCTCATAGTACATATTTAATCGCTTGATCTAAGTCACATCAAGAGCTTTAGCTGCAAAGGAGTCTGATAAACACAGGTTTTAGCTTTTCAAGCCTCTGTAGAACAGTATGTCATATTGGAAGGAAGTTTCGATAAATACCAAGTAGGCCTTATACCTATTTTTAGAATTATAAAGCCACTATTTTGACAGATTAAGTAACTTAGCTAAAGTCACACAGCAATTAATAAAAGGAGAGAGGTTCAAAATAAGACCTCCTGGCTCTAATGCTGTCTATACCTATATCCTAAGCAGTTTGTTGTTATCTCTGGCATAACATTTATTACAGAACGTTAGCTGTATACTCACTCATCTGCTTTGATTAGGACAAGCTTATCCAACCCGCAGTCTGTGAGCCACTTGTGGCCTAGGATGGCTTTGAATGAGGCCCAACACAAATCAGTAAACTTTCTTCAAACATTATGAGGTTATTTTGCGATTTTTTTTTTTTTTTTTGAGACAGAGTCTTACTCTGTCACCTCAGCCTCCCGAGTAGCTAGGACTACAGGCATGCCACCACGTCCAGCTAATTTTTTTATTTTTAGTTGAGGTGGGTTTCCGCCATGTTGGCCAGGATGGTCTCAATCTCTTGACCTTGTGATCTGCCCACCTCCATCTCCCAAAGGGCTGGGATTACAGGTGTGAGCCCCAGTGCCCGGCCTTTTTTGTGATTTTTTTTTAAGCTCATCAGCTATTGTATTAGTGTATTTTATGTGTGACCCAAGACAATTCTAATGTGGCCCAGGGAAGCCAAACGACTGAACACCCCTGGATTAAGAAATCCCTTAAGGTAGAGACATTTGTGATTCATTATTACACTCAGGGTCTCCCAAATACAGTGTTCATGCCCATGTGTAATTTCTTCCCACATTTATTCTAGGCTTGGCTAAATGATTTGCTTTGGCCTAAGAGACGTCAGCAAACATGATGTAAGTTCAGTGTCTGCACATTGGCACATTGCTCTCATCACGTTAAGAAGTCCAAGGAGCCAACCTGAAGATGAAAGACATACGGAGAGAAAGGTCCAGATCCTCAGTTGTCTCAACTGAGCTCAATCCCCGGGAAATCCCCCAACTGAATGCAGTACCATAAGTGAGCTCAGGTGAAACAGCAGAAGAGCTTTCCAGGCAACTCACAGAATCATGAGAAATAGTAAATTATTGTTATTAGTCTCTAAGTTTTTGAGCTTTTTGTCATACAGTCATAAATAATTAAAACACATGCCTTATTTATTTTTTATCCATGTACTAATATGTTTGCTTATTCATTTATTTATTTGGCAATTATTTAAATATCATAGGCACTGGGATATATAATGCCTGTGATAATGCTAAGCACTGGGAAATATAATGATAGACAAGACAGAGACTGTGCTGTGAAGAAGCATCCAATGAGGAGTAGGAACAAATAAAGATATGATTATAGTACCATGAGGTACAGGCTATGAGAAGAGTAAACACGGGGGGCTATGGAAGAATCTAATAGTGACACCTTACTCAATTTGGGGAGCGGTGTCATAGGAAAATGCCTGATGTCGATATTCTGTGCATATTTCTTTTCTGTTGTAACACAGGAAAGAGAAATTCAGCAATTTGGTCAATGTCACTCAATTATTGGACTGATATAATTTCTCCTGAATCTCATTTGACAACTCTGTATGTAAAGGTTGTTTCTTTCCGTAGCTGGTGGGTTTTTTTGTTTTTGGTTTTTTTGTTTTGTTTTGTTTTTTTGAGACAGAGTCTCGCTCTGTCACCCAGGCTAGAGTGCAGTGGTGCGATCTTGGCTCACTGCAACCTTCGCCTCCCGGGTTCAAGCGATTTTCCTGCCTCAGCCTCCCAAGTAGCTGGGACTACAGATGCCCGCCACCATGCCCGGCTAATATTTGTATTTTTAGTAGAGATGGGATTTCGTCATGTTGGCCAGGCTGGTCTCGAACTCCTGACCTTGTGATCTGCCTGCCTTGGCCTCCCAAAGTGCTGGGATTACAGGCGTGAACCACCATGCCTGGCCTTTCATAGGTATTTTTATTTTTGTTTATTTAGTTGGTTTTGTTTTGTCCACAGTGGAAATTCATTCTCATCAATAAAAGCTAGGGTCTTGTGATCCAAACCACTAGGTTTTCTGCAAGCATAATTTTTAACAATAAATTAACCTGCTTTCCCACCCAATAATTCTTTACTAAAAATTAAATAGTAAAATAATGATTAAATAATTTTAAAGTAGCTAAGTTTAAATATAAAAAATTATACTGGAAAGATATGTTCATTTATATAGCAAGATTTACCTTATTTATTTATTTATTTATTTTTTGAGATGGAGTTTCGCTCTTGTTGCCCAGGCCGGAGCGCAATGGCGTGATCTTGGCTCACCGCAACCTCCGCCTCCTGGGTTCAAGCGATTCTCACGCCTCAGCCTCCCAAGTAGCTGGGATTACAGGCATGCGCCACCACGCCTGGCTAATTTGTTTATTATTAGTAGAGACGGGGTTTCTCCATGTTGGTCAGGCTGGTCTCGAGCTCCCAACCTCAGGTGATCCGCCCACCTCGGCCTCCAAAAGTGCTGGGATTACAGGTGTGAACCACTGCACCCGGCCTAGAACAAGACTTAAAAACACCAAATATTGAGGTACAATTTGGTACCTTTTCACTTTAATTATTGCCAGTCACTGTGTCATCCAACTGTTTTCTTCCCATCAAAATCTGAAGAAGCTCACAAATAAGGTCATGTGCTGCACAACATGGTTTCAGTCACCAACAGACCACAGCTCTCATGGTGGTCCCATAAGATTATAATGCTGTATTTTTACTGCACTTTTTCTATATTTAGATACTTTTAGATACGCAAACACTTACCATTGTGTTACAATCGCCTACAGTAGTCAGTGCTGTAACATACTGTACAGGTTTGTAGCCCAGGAGGAATGAGCTAAACTGTATAGCCTAGGTGTGTAGTAGGCTGTGCCATTTAGGTTTGTATAAGCACACTGTATGATGTCACACAATGACAAAATCACCTAATGATGCATTTCACAAAACATATTCACGTCATTAAGCAACATATGGCTATACTGGGACAAAAGTGATTTGGCCCAATAAAATGGCTGCTTAGAGATTGTAACTGCCCTCACAGTTGTTCCTGCCTGTTGCACAGACAGAGCCAATTTACTAAGACAGCATTATTACAATAGAGAAATAGTTTAATAAATGCAAAGCTGGCTAAACAGAAAATCAGAGTTTTATTACTTAAATCGGCCTCCCAAAACATTTGAAGACTAGGGTTTTTTAAGGGTAATCTGGTGGGCAGGGGGCTAGGGAGCGGAGGAATGCTTTGGTTGGGTGGGGGCTGAAATCATAGAGGGGTCGAAGCAGGTTCTTCTTGCTGTCTTCAGTTTCTGGGTGGGATCGCAGAACTAGTTGGGCCAGTTTACCAGTCTGGGTGGTGCCAGTTTGTTCATCAAAATGCAGGGTCTGAAAAATATCTCAAACACCAATCTTAGGTTTTACAATAGTGATGTTATTTGTTGGAGCAGTTGTGGAGTATATTAGTCTGTTCTTGCATTGCTCTAAAGAAATACCTGAGACTGGGTAATTTATAAAGAAAAGAGATTTAATTGGCTCATGGTTCTGCAGGCTGTACAGGAAGCGTTATGGTTTCTGCTCTTGGGGAGGCCTCAGAAAGCTCACAATCATGGTTGAAGGGCAAAAGGGGACCAGGCATCTAATATGGCAGAAGCAGGAGCAAGAGAGTGCAGGTATGAGTAGGGGCAGGTAACACACACTTTTAAACAACCACATCTCACGAGCCTCACCGTCGTAAGAACAGCACCAAGGAGATCGTGCTAAATCATTCATGAGAAATCCACTCCCATGATCCAATCACCTTCCACCAAGCTTCACCTCCAACACTGGGGATTACAATTTGACAGGAGATTTGGGTGGAAACACAGATACAAAGCATATCAGGAAATTTAGAATTTTGTGGCTTCTGGCTGCATGACTCCTGAGCCATAATTTCTAATCTCGTGGCTAATTTGTTAGTTTTACAAAGGTGGTCTGGTTCCCAGGCAAAAAGGGGGTTTGTTTTGGGAAGGGACAATTACCATCTTTG
>NW_012106919.1:5277007-5310476 GCF_000951045.1 Mandrillus leucophaeus | reverse complement strand
CAAACACTTACCATTGTGTTACAATCGCCTACAGTAGTCAGTGCTGTAACATACTGTACAGGTTTGTAGCCCAGGAGGAATGAGCTAAACTGTATAGCCTAGGTGTGTAGTAGGCTGTGCCATTTAGGTTTGTATAAGCACACTGTATGATGTCACACAATGACAAAATCACCTAATGATGCATTTCACAAAACATATTCACGTCATTAAGCAACATATGGCTATACTGGGACAAAAGTGATTTGGCCCAATAAAATGGCTGCTTAGAGATTGTAACTGCCCTCACAGTTGTTCCTGCCTGTTGCACAGACAGAGCCAATTTACTAAGACAGCATTATTACAATAGAGAAATAGTTTAATAAATGCAAAGCTGGCTAAACAGAAAATCAGAGTTTTATTACTTAAATCGGCCTCCTAAAACATTTGAAGACTAGGGTTTTTTAAGGGTAATCTGGTGGGCAGGGGGCTAGGGAGCGGAGGAATGCTTTGGTTGGGTGGGGGCTGAAATCATAGAGGGGTCGAAGCAGGTTCTTCTTGCTGTCTTCAGTTTCTGGGTGGGATCGCAGAACTAGTTGGGCCAGTTTACCAGTCTGGGTGGTGCCAGTTTGTTCATCAAAATGCAGGGTCTGAAAAATATCTCAAACACCAATCTTAGGTTTTACAATAGTGATGTTATTTGTTGGAGCAGTTGTGGAGTATATTAGTCTGTTCTTGCATTGCTCTAAAGAAATACCTGAGACTGGGTAATTTATAAAGAAAAGAGATTTAATTGGCTCATGGTTCTGCAGGCTGTACAGGAAGCGTTATGGTTTCTGCTCTTGGGGAGGCCTCAGAAAGCTCACAATCATGGTTGAAGGGCAAAAGGGGACCAGGCATCTAATATGGCAGAAGCAGGAGCAAGAGAGTGCAGGTATGAGTAGGGGCAGGTAACACACACTTTTAAACAACCACATCTCACGAGCCTCACCGTCGTAAGAACAGCACCAAGGAGATCGTGCTAAATCATTCATGAGAAATCCACCCCCATGATCCAATCACCTTCCACCAAGCTTCACCTCCAACACTGGGGATTACAATTTGACAGGAGATTTGGGTGGAAACACAGATACAAAGCATATCAGGAAATTTAGAATTTTGTGGCTTCTGGCTGCATGACTCCTGAGCCATAATTTCTAATCTCGTGGCTAATTTGTTAGTTTTACAAAGGTGGTCTGGTTCCCAGGCAAAAAGGGGGTTTGTTTTGGGAAGGGACAATTACCATCTTTGTTTCAAAGTTAAACTATAAACGAAATTCCTTTTATGGTTAGCCTGGCCTACGCCCTGGAATGAACAAGGACAGCATGGATGTTAAAAACAAGATGGAGTAGGTTGAGACAGATTTCTTTTGCTGTCATAATTTTCCTATGTCACAGTTTTCTCACCGTTATAATTTGTGCAAAGGTAGTTCCAAGATGGTTCTAGGACCTTGAGGAGTCCTAAGTATCACAGATGGAAAAATCGGTATGTTAAGAAAAGTACAGTCATAATCACTAACCCTTATTTTAGTTAAAATACAAGCTTATACATAGAAACAAGGCTGCAGTCTAGAAGAAAGTCCGCAAATAGGCAGTGCAGTTTTAATTAGTTGAGTATGGAGACTAATTAATATGCAAATGAGGAGCTTACCAATATTAATCATCTGTTTTACTAGGCAGCTTTTACTAAAGAGTTTCTAACGAGTTTGCAAATTAAGTTTCTTTGACATTAAAAATCAGCTAAACGCCTGTCTGAGAATAATCTCTTCTAACTCAAGGGCGGGAAGGGAGAATTTTTTTCTGGATGAAAAACAGCAGTGTTTAAAACCAATTCCCATGTTGGCAAGCACTGTGCAAGAGTTCTGTATCAACCCTTTCCAGGCTCTAATTGAAACCATTTCAGCAAGAGAGACACCAGAAAACAGTTGGAACAGAGACAAATATGAGTCATGGTGATTTAAAGATACATGACCTAGAAAGTTGCGTCAAAAAACTTGCTTAAGTTGGTGACTGGCATTGTTGAAACACAAAAGAGGTTAGACATATTTGCCTAAACTCCCTTTTATGGCCTTTAACATACCCCTATGGTTCTCTTTACTTGGAAATATTGAAGATTGGGTTGAATGCTGACTTATCAGGGGTGATCTGAGTATGAGGATAGATTACAAAGTGGTCACTTTCATTTTGGGATTCATTTTCATTCAAGTTTGTGAAAAAGTATATGGGCTTCAGTTCAATTATGTTCATCCTATGTTCATCCTATTTTCGATGTCAATTGATTCCGTTATCATGCCACTTGGCTATTAATACAAAATTATACACTACAAATTAATACAATATTTTTATGTTTCCTACTTCCAGGCAGAATGTCAGCAAAGAAATTCTTTTGAAAGACAATAGATTGGATGCAACTCTTCTCTGATCCTTTGCTCCAGTAAATGAAATTCACAGTTGCCCTTAAAAATATTTTCTCTTTCATCATATCCCTATGGAGATTCAAAGGAAACTTTGAAATGATACCTTGTCAATGAGCTCACAATCTATGTTTCTTCTCACATTTTGCACCTCTCCCCCCACCCCCCACTCTTCTATACCTATCAGCCAAAACTTACCATAATTAGGCTAGACAAATTTGTTACCAGGGATCTCCTTTATGCATTCATTCATTCATTTTTTCAATGAATATTGATAAGGTTGAACCAAGGTACGGAGCACCTCCTGCTGTATAAGGTACTTTGGGATGCAAATATGTATAATTAGAAGTTTCAAGGGATTTACAGTCTACCAAGAAAATAAAGCATGTGCCCAATAAGGCCGCTTTGAAGAATTATGTGATAAAAGCAATGAGAGTTGTAGATCTCATGTGCTTGCTGCAAATGACTTTGAGCAATCTTGTGAAAACATTCTGCCTCAATCTCTTTCTTAATATAGCAGAGTCCTAGTACATCGGAGAACAGAATATGATTGGTGATTTATTACTTTTCAGTTTTTACAAGTTTAAAGTGGCTAATATGACAAATACCGAAGAACGGTCCCACCTTTCCCAGAGTAGGGAGAGACCTTACTTTAGTCTGTGGATGTTTACTTGCTGATTGTCAATGAGAATGACCCAATGACATTCACTTGAAGTGTTCAGCGGGGAGCTCTGGACTATATTTTTCAGTTCTGTTATGATTCTTGCTTGTCTGTAGCCTTATTTCTTTTGGTCAATACCTGTGCTAAATGTTCTGGTTGGTGGAAAATACTGTTAAGTTCAGATTCATTAAAATTCATGGCAAAAATGAAAGAAAGTCCTTAATCAAAGGCACAAGATAGATTTTGCAAAGAAATTACGGCCAGAGAATTAATCCAAAATGTGCTTTGGTTTGGGCTTCTGTACAAGCACGTCTTGGCAGCAGGTCTGGACTCGAGGTTGTGGGAGCTGCAGGAGTGGAAAATGGAAATGGCTCATCTGCACCTGCCCTTTCTCCAGAGATTTGTCTCATCATCCTCTCCCATGACACACAGGGCCAGTCCACACTCAGAGAGAAGTCTGCAGACCGTCCTTCCTTGATGCCCAAGCCCCAGCAGGATGGTGCTCCAAGTCACTGTCACTAAATTGCATATGGTGTTTTACAAACAACTATATGATTGGATATAGAATGTATTTCTGTGGTATGTGTGAATTCCAATTGTTTGCTCTAGAACAGCACTGTTCAATAGAACATTCTGCAGTGACAAAAATATTCTGTAAATCTCCATGGTCCAATACAATAGCCACTAACCACATGGCTATTGAGGATTTAAAATATGGAACTGGATTTTTAATTTTATTTAATTTTGATTACATAATTTTAATTTAAATAGCCACATATGTCTAGTAGCTTACCATAATGGACAGTGCAGTCCTAGAAAATAACTTCATCCATTTTGATTTTATAAATGGAAATGGAAAATAACCACCCTATGATAATGACACAGTTCTGACTTAGGTGCATGAATTAATTCTCTTAATTTTGACATAAATATAATGAATGAAATTTCAACCCTTCTGCTATTGATGAAAAAGTAAGGCTTTAACTTCAGTTGTCTAGATTGAATATATAACTGACCAACTGCTCACTTTGATTTTTTTTCCATTTATTATACATCTTGCATCCCACACCTAGCCATAGATAGGTAAGATTAAATTAGTCTTCTACCTTAGGAACACATAATAGGACCTTCTAATAAAGACACAAAATTACAAAAACATAAATAAAATAAATGCAAATAATATTAATAAATTCTGTAGATAATTCAAAATGCTGTTTGAATGAGACTTCTGAACAACTTGGTGGCATGGCTACACTGGAGCTAAATTTGCTATTATTTGAAAATTCTGAAATCAAGTACTATAAATGATGTGTTCTAATAAGAAATAATCACCTCTTGAGAGTATGGTAACGTGTATGAGACTAAGCACAACTAATACAAAACAGCATATAACCTGAATTTTATGTATAGCTCATTTCTGGGAGGAAGTGTTCCCAATGTTTGCACCAGAATTAGAAGCAACCAGAGACTCAATTGGTCTGATGCTAATAACTATGCAGGAGCTTTCCTAAGATGCTGAATGTGCACTTCTGAGCCCCCTTCTACTCACCAGTCTGTGTTGATGAGCCCAGATACATACAACTGACCAGAATTTCATCACTTTTAAACATGCACTATTGAGTTGATGCCACATCCATGAATATGATTGATTTAGACAAGACTGAAAAATATAGCATTTTAGATAACCAGGGGGTTCAGCCGAATTCTAAGGAGAGGTTTGAGAGCACCTGCTCCTCTAGTTGCATTAATACGGCTCCTGGAGGCCAGGCATGGTGGCTCACACCTGTAATCCTAGCACTTTGGGAGGCCAAGGCGGGCGGATCACGAGGTCAAGAGACCAAGACTATCCTGGCCAACATGGTGAAACCTCGTCTCTACTAAAAATACAAAAATTAGCTGGGCATAGTGGTGTGTGCCTGTAGTCCCAGCTACTCAGAAGGCTGAGGCAGGAGAATCGCTTGAACCTGGGAGGCGGAGGTTGCAGTGAGCCGAGATTGCGCCACTGCACTCCAGCCTGGGCAACAGAGTGAGACTCCATCTCAAAAAAAAAAAAGACTCCTGGAAAAATCGACCCACTTGTTTATACAGCCTGTCTTACTTCACAGGATTCTTGTGAGAATTAAATGAGATCCTGGGAGGGTTAGATGACTACAGTAGAAAGAGCAGTCAGATGATAAAAAATATCTGAATTTTAATCCTGAGACTTTACTTAATGTCTTTGAGTTTTAGCTTTCTTATCTGCAGGATGAGGGTAGGAATGTCAGCTCCATATATCTCACAGAGTTTCTGCAGGGATCACATGAGACACTCTGCACGCTTTTTTTTTTTTTTTTTTTTTTTAATTCTGAGTTTGTTATAGGCACAGAGATTTCTGATTTCTGGTCACTGTTTTTTAGATTCATTTACTTTTATCTAGTCCCTTAGTCACCAGTTGCACATATCTACAAAATGATTGGCTGGGATTAGTGGCGTGGTCTATGAAAGTGAAATTGAGTGAAACAAGAAAAACCATAAAAGGTCCCAAATCCATGGCCTTGACTTCATTAAGCAGGCGCAATATTCATCTGTGCGATCCATCTTCAGTGAAATGTAGCCTCCTGACCTTTTGCCAGCTTAGCCCTGCTGTCAGCAGCTGGGGGCCCTGCCACAGGGCTGGGGAGGGAGCCCCGGGTTGCCCACATTGCAGATCATCTCAGGAATATTCAAGAGGGACTGTAAAATAAACCCCCAGTCTTGTAATTTTATTCCAAAAAGCAAAAAATCTCCCAGATAATGAGCATTTTGCTCTAATAAGAACTGTAGGATTGATTAGGTTCAAACTGTTAACAGACATCCTTATGGTTAATGAAGCAGCATTGAAAATGCCTCTGGATTTTTTGGAAACTTAAATCATACAAAAGGAAGCAAAGAACTGGAGGTAGGGTGGATTAAACTGTCTGTTAGTTAATATACTCAAAATAATGGACACAAAATGTTCTTTGAAAAGTTCATATGTATCAAGAGTTATTTCCCCAATGGGCAAGCAATAAACTTTGATGATTATTGTTGGAACATTCTTTGGATAACATATTTTTCTGTGAATCTTGAGTGGGGGACGGAAGCTTCTGCCATTTTAATTCCTTTGTTAATGTCTTTATGAATGCAATTAACACTTCATTCACGCTTCTTTGTTTCTGGATCCCATTAGGATGTGGTTTATGCCAGTTTCTCTCTCCCAGGAGACAGCCCGCATCACACAACATTTCACTCAGCTGTGTCGCTGAGCACTGACAAACTCAATTTACAAAAGGCAAGAGTGAGTTGACACCATGCTGTGGCAGTTGTCCTGATGGGAGGAAACGACTCATTTCCTTCCAAGGTAGAACCCACCTTCTCTGAGAAGCAAGCTTGTGCATAAGAGTGTTGAAGACAAGGAGGTAAGGAAAGCCTCTTGGCTGACACAAAGTAAAATCCCTGCAGTTGAAGAAATGCTAAGAATCAAATTTGGTTCCTGGTCTTCAAAGAAAAAACAGCTATCGCTGGCCCTGTAGGCACAACAGGCTGCTGTTATCTTTATCAAACATTTAGTAAGAGCTAACTAGGTACAAAGTAAGGGAGAAGCCCAGAAGCAGAGGAAATGGTCTCTCCCTTCTGGAGCTTACAGAGTAAACAAGAGGCAAGAGATAAACATGACAAATACATAAGCCGGGGCGAAAGGCAGCACAGCTAAGTCCTGAATGAGAGGCACAGACCAAAAGAACACTAGGAGTTCAGAAGTCTGTGATGGGGAATCTGGGGAAAGCTTTTCTGGGGAGGTGAGACTTAAATAAAAGCAGTTCCCCTGGCCATTCAATGATTGCACTCACCAGGAAAGAGGGAGAGAATAGGAGGAACTGCAGAGAGGGAAGGAGAGGCAGGCATTAGCTAGATGCAAAGGTGCAAAATGAGTAAGAGGGTTTTTGTTCTTGATACATTATTTTCCCTTTATATTAAAGTCTCTCCTCCAATTGACGGGATCATTTCTATTTCAAATATCAGTGTGCTATTTGCTTAACAGCCAAAGGCACTGCAAATGAATATATCTGAATCTTACTAGGAACTGTACAGAAGAAGATGCAGGAGGTCCAAAGAGAAGTCAGAGACAAAAGAAGGAAGGAAGGAAGCAAGCACTGCTCATGGTTTGACATTACATTTTTCCTTTAAATGAAAAAAAAAAAAAATCACCTATAGATAGGCCTTGTACCTGTGCTATAATTTTAAGTTTGGTTTTCTCTGACAAAGACAAAAAAAGAGGAGAATTTCTAATAAGTGTTAAGAAGCATGCCATATTTCCAGAAAAGGAAGTAAAGCAGCTTATAGTCCAAGTCATCTGTGCCTAATGTTAAAGGTGTTTTAATAAGCAAAGGGTAGTATTCCTTATGCAGTTTTAACATGATTTAATGGTATGATAATTGGTTATTTTCTTGTTTCTGAGTTACTCCAGAAATCTAGCCCTTTTCCCATTAGCTATATATCCTTATTACCAAGATCTTTCTCATGTCTCTTTCAACCAGATCTGGGCTGTCAACGCCATCATATTCTATTAGAATAAGGCCTGGATGTATTTCTGCCAGATTGGCCAGCCCCTAGGCATTAAAGCATTACAGACCACAGTCATGCCTGAGCACTTTTTGCTTTAACAATAAGGGTCATTTTTTTTTACATTTTATCATATGAAACTGCTCTTTGTGGGAAAAATGGCTTCCCATATTACAAATAATGCTTGGCCAAAGAACAACTAACATTAACATTAACACTGATTCTAATCAAAAGTTAAAGTGTTGGTAATTTTATGAGGGTTGTTTCTTTCCCTAAAGCAAATAGCTGTCAATTGTCAGTTTTAAAACTACCATGATTTATTGGAAGAATAACAGCTCAGTAGAATTACTGAATTAATTCCCAAACATTTAAAGAGGAAAGAAAAAAAATGATAAAATGGATGGTCTGTATGGAGCAGGGAGGGGAAGGGATGGTTCTGAGGCTAAAAAAACAAAAAACAAAAACCCTTTACTTCTGTCCTTGTGCATTTTTTTAAATAGAAAAAAGCCACTCTGCATTCCCTGGCCTCAAGCCACTAGGTCACTATGTAAAACATAAACAGGGTCTGTGTTTTGCTGCATTTGAGAAAGATGTAAAGGTGTAAATATGATGGAAGAGGTTTTGTTTCCTTTCCCCTCTCAGGAATGGTCTGACAGCCCCAGGCTCGAGAATGTGTCTCTCCCAAGTACTCTGTCACCCTGGTAACCATGGAGACCATGACGATCGATTAGATGCCATCTGATCTCAACCTCATAAAAAAAAAGGCAGCAGATGGCAACCAGGCCACTAGACCTGTCTCAAGAGAGACGAAGAGGAAGAGTGAGAAAGGGAAGGAAGGAGGGAGAAAGGGGAGGAGGTGGGGGTGGGTTGGCTCAGGGAGAAGAGAGCCCAGAAGCAGCTCTGGAAATGAAAATTTTAGAAAAGAATGAAAATAGAAAACAAGGAAAGCAATAGAAAAAAAAGAAACTAAAATCCACTGTGCGATAGACCCCCATAGTGAGTTGATAATTCCATGAGGAAGATAATTCTATAGAGAAAGCGAATCCGCTATCTCCTAACTTTCCACTTTATACAGAATGGTGTGGAACCTGGGCCCCAAGGCTTCTCTGAGGGATACACACAAAGTTGGCTGTCAGAATCAGTTGGACTTTGATGCATCCAAAAGAGAATGCTGAGACCTGGTTCTCAGAATGAATGTCCCTAATCAGATGAGACCTTTCAGGGGACTGGATGCGTCAATACTGGTATGTTTGTCAGCCCATCCCCAGCAGTGTTCTAATATTCCTTAAAGGAAGAAGCGATAACCAGGTCAGTAGATACCTAAGGTGAAAAGAAGACAAGAGCAGTTAAGTCAATTCTGGTAGCCTAGGAGTTTTAGCCAGTGTCCCAGAGTAATGTAATGGCTAATATTTATGAAGTGTTTATGGTATGTCAGACACTGCTAAGCACTACATACAGAATATTAATTTAATCCAGATAACAATACCATAAGATAGGTGCAATAATGATTCCCATTTTACAGAGAGGACCTGAGGCTTAGAGAGGTTAACTACCTTCATCAAGGACATACCTAGAATGCAATATGTAAATGTACAGAACAGCTTACTTATATAGAGAGTTGACTTGCTCACTCTTGTGCTTTCTTTTTCAATCCCCTCCCCCACCTTTTTTTTGAGACAGAGTTTCACTCTGTCACCCAGGATGGAGTGCAGTGGTGCAAATTCAGCTCACTGCAATCTTCGCCTCCTGGGTTCAGGTGATTCTTCTGCTTTAGCCTCTGGAGTAGCTGAGATTACAGGTGTGTGCCACCACATCTGGCTAATGTTTGTATTTTTAGTAGAGACAGGGTTTCACTATGTTGCCCAGGCTGGTCTCCAGCTCCCAGCCTCAGGTGATCCACCCACCTTGGCCTCCCAAAGTGCTGAGATTACAGGTGTGAGCCATTGCTCCTGGCCTTCTCCTCCTTTTTATTTATTTATTTTCATTTTTTATTTTTTGAGATGGGGTCTTGCTATATCAGTCAGGCTGGTCTCAAACTCCTGGGCTCAAGTGATCCTCCTGCCTCAACCTCCCTAGTAGCTGGGACTGTAGGCATGCACTACCACACCTAGCATTTTTCCCTTTTACATTTTATTTCAGATTTTTGCAGATTACAAAATAGGACATGTCCAATATAGAAAACTGCTTAAAACAAGAGAAAGAAAGGGAAAATTATCTACAATCCCATTAGTCAGAGATACGTGTGATAAGCATGTGGATTATGTAATATACATATATATAGAGAGAGAGGGAGGGAGGCAGACATGTATATTTTAAGCAAATATAGTATTAAATCTTAAATACTGTTTCATTAACATATTTTTTGGAACATTATATTATGAAAAACTTTCCATAGTTTTGACTCTTCTATTTTATCTGATTTAATGATTACAGCATTCTACTATCTGATGTATCATAATTTTATTTAACTACTTCTTTATTATTGGATTTTATTTCCAGATTTTTTCTACTATAAATAATGCTATGGTGATCATTGTTGCATATAAACCTTTTTTGTACTACTCTGACTTTTTTCTTTAGAATGAAAACATATTGGCTAAGTCAAAGTGTATGTTTTCTCAAAACTTCTAAATTGAGGTATAGCATATATACAACAAGGTGAATAAATCTTAAGTGTACTGCGAGTTGAATTCTACATGTGTATAGACAACGGTTATAACCACCACCCAGATCAATGGATTAAACATTTGCAGTGCTCCAGAATGCTCTTCATGCCTCTTCCCAGTCAGTAGCTATCCCCTGTCCTTGAACTTCATATAAATGGAATCATAGGGTGTGTATTCTTTGGTTTCTGGCTTCCTTCACTCAACATAACGTCTGCGAGATTCATCCATGCTGTAGAGGATAGCAGTAATCCATCTTTTTATTGCTGCATAGTATCCTTTAAAAAAAATAATGCAATTTATTGATTTATTTTTTTCTGATAGACACTTAGGCTATTCTGAATAAAGTTGTTGTGTATATTCTTATATATGTCTTTTGGAAGACATTTTTATACTTCAAAAAATATAAACTAGAAGAGGCATAACTAAATCATAGAGTCAGGCAAACTTTTAGCTTTAAATGCAGGGTAAACATTTTTAAAGTTTCATTTTGTTTTTAGAAAGGGGGCCTACTTTCAAATTGCTCTCCAAAACATCTGTACCAATTTGAACTCCAACTATCCAATGTCAAGAGTGTACCCTTCCCCTTCCCTCCTCACCACCAGCTAGTGGGCATTTTCATTCTTCTTAATCTTTGCCAGTGTGAGAAACAAAATGGTATCTGATTGTTTATATTGTGTTTGATGACCAAGAAGATGTTAAAAAATTCTTGCTATGTTACCAGATATTCTTGTTTCTTCTTTTGTAAATTGCCCATATACATCATTGCCCTATTTGTTATTAGCTTTAGGATAAGGCAAAAAGCTGAAATATAATCCATATAGTATGTACAGACCATTGGCATTGTAAGAAAAATTCATTGGTATTTATAACCAAAAAATATTTACATTCTTTCCATAAGTTGACATCCTGCTCTATATATTTCAGAACGAAGCTAACATTTACAGAACACCAATTACTGAGCACATTTACTCTTTAAAACAGCCCTATTTATTTAATTCTTATATCTTCATTTCACTTCAGAGGTAGCATTTAATTTTCATGAAAATTCTGAAGTTATTTAATATTCTGCCTATTTTTACAAGTGCAGAAATCAAGGCTCCACGGGGCTCAGGGTCACAAATGATTTAAGTGGTGGGACTGGGATTTAAACCCAAGACACCCCAAGTCAAAAGTAAATTATTTTTCTCTTTTCTCTAGATGCCATTGCCTAGGTCAGTGCTCTGGCCTATCATCTGAATGTCTGTATCCTCCTAAAATTTATATGTTGAAATCCTCACTCCCATATGTGATGCTGTTAGAAACTGGGGGCCCTTGGGAGGTGATTGGGTCGTGAAGGCAGGCCCTCGTGAATGATCAGCGTCCTTATGAGAGCTGCCCCCAAAAGCTCCCTCACCTCTTCCGCTATGTGAGGACACAGCAAGAAGGCACCATTTATGAACAAGGAAGTTGCCTTTACCAGACACCAAATCTGCTAGCACTTTGATCTTGGACTTCCCAGACTCCAGAAATGTGAGGAGTAACATTGCTATTACCTGTAAGTCACCCAGTTGTGGTATTTTGTTACGGCTGCCTGAACAGACTAAAATAAGCAGTGATTCTCTCTTTTTTTTCCCCCCACATTTCAAACCTAAGAGGGCATCTGAATTCTAGAACCCTATCCTTAACTCCCTTCCCTTCCGTTCTCAACACACATCTACCATTCCACTTCCAAAATCCAAAGAGTATCAGGATCTCTGGGCTATCAAGAAGATTGAGAATATGACAAAATCCATGTTAGCTCATTTATTTTAGAAACTTTTCTTTGTATGTGGTGTGTTTTAAAATCTGAGTAATGGTTTAATAAATCCAGAATTGGAATAAGTAGAAGCGGAAGCAAATCTAGGATGTTTTCCTCTTAATAAGTTACTCCTTTGGGGTCTGAAGCTTATATAATTTTAGAAGCTTTTTAAAGTAAGAAGAAGACAAGAATATTTATTCAAAATTAGGTTTGAGTGAGTGTTGATTTAAAGTGAGAAAAGAAATTGCTATCAATTACACATTTTAAAAATATTTAACTGCCACAAGAATCACAAAATTAAAATATATATATATATTTTTGGTACTTAATTGCCCTGACACCCCTATAGAATTATGCCTTCATTTTTTTGGCTCTATATTCTTGGGTCACGACTTCATATAACAAAGATTTTTGTAGTATTTTCTATCAAGAGGGTACATATAAAGATAGATTAGTCTTTCCAGTAGCATGGTTGATGAAACTTGTTTTTCATTAAGAATTTGGAAAAGTTTCTGTGAGCTTCATAATTCATTATTTGTACTATCACATAAATGCTTGGAATTATAGTCAGTTTTAGGGGATTTCCATCAAATTTTTATCATATGTGAACTCTAAGATTTCAGAGTATTTCTAATTTGTTTTCTTTGTTGTTACTGTTCAATGACTAATCTTTTTTTCTCTTTGAATTTAATGAATTTACATCAAAAAATTAGGTAGTCATTTTGCATTTAAGGAATAAAAATCTTTAAAAAAAATACAAAGAATGAAAGGATTTTAGCCAAGTTTACACTTCTTTTTGCTATAATTTTTAACAACAATTCATCTCATCATAACTTAATGCAATGTGCAAGTGCAGCACCCATTACAATCATTTAACTAAATTTAAGGAAGTACGTTGTTAACAGTGGCCCTCAGAGGAAACAGATTTATCTTCTTTTAAAAACTCTATGGTATATAAACATTACATAATAATGCTATTCAACCACCTCTTGCCTCAAGAATCATTACCCGGCCAGGCCCAGTGGCTCACGCCTGTAATCCCAGCACTTTGGGAGGCTGAGGCGGGCAGATCACGAGGTCAGCAGTTCGAGACCAGCCTGACCAATATGGTGAAACCCCGTCTCTACTAAAAATACAAAAATTAGCCAGATGTGGTTGCGGATGCCTGTAATCCCAGCTACTGGGGAGGCTGAGGCAGGAAAATCACTTGAACCTGGGAGGTGGAGGTTGCAGTGAGCCAAGATCCAGCCTGGGCAACAGAGCAAGACTCCAGTCTCAAAAAAGAACAAAACAAAACAATAAAACACAAATACTTTAATGGTTTTAAAGCAAAAGCTGTTAGACTCTAGATAGCTAAAACTATACTCATGAGTTCAAACTTACAGAAAAGTATCTCTTAATAAAATATCTTTTGATATAGGTAGGGTTTTTTTTTTTTTTTTTTGAGAGGGAGTCTGGCTCTGTTGCCCAGGCTGGAGTGCAGTGGCACTATCTCGGCTCACTGCAAGCTCCACCTCCCGGGTTCATGCCATTCTCCTGCCTCAGCTTCCCAAGTAGCTGGACTACAGGCACCTGCCACTATGCCCGGCTAATTCTTTGTATTTTTTAGTAGGTACAGGTTTCACCGTGTTAGCCAGGGTGGTCTCGATCTCTTGACCTCGTGATCCCCCCGCCTCGGCCTCCCAAAGTGCGGGATTACAGGCATTAGCCAGTGCGCCCGGCCTTTTTTTTTTTTTTTTGAGACAGTCTCACTCTGTCACCCAGGCTGGAGTGCAGTGATGTGATCTCGGCTCCACCTCCAGGTTAACACCCATTCTCCTGCCTCAGCCTCCCAAGTAGCTGGGACTACAGGCGCCCATCACCATGCCCGGTTAATTTTTTTTGTATTTTTAGTAGAGACAGGGTTTCACCATGTTAGCCAGGATGGTCTGGAGCTCCTGACCTCGTGATCCACCCGCCTTGGCCTTCCAAAATGCTAGGATTACAGGTGTGAGGCACCGCGCCCGGCAAGTAGTTCTTTTAAGTAGTTCTTAATATCCTCCCTCCCCATGCCCCTATCCTAAATCTTATATTGTTCTTACAAAACTTTCATCAAGAGTAAAAATACATCCAGGCAGATGTATATGTCATACAATAGCAAGAACAGTAAAACCCAACTAATGACTTTGGGTTTTAAAAATAGAAGACAATTAAAATGTACTCAAAGGTACATTAAGAAAAGCTTTCATGGGGGTAATATTGAAACAGTCACAAAGGTTAAGAAAATAGTGATATTGCCCAGGCGCGGTGGCTCACTCCTGTAATCCCAGCACTCTGGGAGACCGAGGTGGGAGGATCACCTGAGGTTGGGAGTTTGATACCAGCCTGACCAACGTGGAGAAACCCCATCTTTACTAAAAATACAAAATTAGCCGGGCGTGGTGGCACATGACTGTAATCCCAGCTACTAGGGAGGCTGAGGCAGGAGAATCGCTTGAACCTGGGAGGCGGAGGTTGTGGTGAGCCGAGATCGCATCATTGCACTCCACCCTGGGTAACAAGAATGAAATCCATCTCAAAAAGAAGAAAGAAAATAGCGATATCAAAGTACAAATGGCTACAATGTTAAAATAGACAAAAACTACTATGCAAGAGCTTCTTTTAAAATGAAAAATAAAGAACACAACACATGAGTCAGGGTGGTTTTCCTGTTCTACTCATGAATTTTAGTCTTTATAAGGTTGCTTAGGTTGACATCTAGAAGGGTTTCTTATCAGATCTGATGGTCTCATTCTAACTTCGTAGGGTGAGTCTTCCCCAGGGAACTTCTGATCTTGGTTATTGTACAATTTCAAAGTAGTGCAATATCGTCATGATGTGCTGGGGCATGAAGATGTATCCTGAGTACCAATGGAAGCCAGCGTGGAATTGAACACCGTCCACTCCCCAGGCTGCTGCACGTAGAGCATTGTGACCAGCAGGTATTGATAGTAGAACCAGGACATCTACTTCCAGGCTCACACCAGCACCATCCCTGCCAGGCGCCTCCTGCCATGAGGTGGCATTTCAGTCTGTCAATGACTAATCTTAAATATGCTTTGAATTGATGGCACTCACTATTAACTAATTTGTGGTCAACGTCCTCTTTCTAATGGTGTATTATGGTTTTTATATTATCTTGGTCAATATAAACATTCCTGTCTAATTATAAATTTAAATATTTTAAAAATATATTCATATAACGCATTCTTTTTATTGATTAGATCATTAAATAATATAAAAGTCTATTATTTCTATTAGCAATTTATCTCTTCCTTTTAATGATTTACTAATTTTGAATGATCCTTTTTTTTTTTGGAGACGGAGTCTTACTCTGTCACCTAGGCTGGAGTGCAATGGCATGATCTCGGCTCACTGCAACCTCTGCCTTCCAGGTTCAAGCGATTCTCCTGCCTCGGCCTCCTGTGTAGCTGGGATTACAGGTGTGTGGCACCATACCCAGCTAATTTTTGTATTTTTAGTAGAGAGGAGATTTCACCATATTGGTTAGGCTGATCTCGAACTCCTGACCTCGTGACCTGTTCCCCTCGGCCTCCCAAAGTGCTGGGATTAGAGGCCTGAGCCACTGCGCCCAGCTGGAAATGATACTTTTTTAAAAAAGTATTTTTTAGAGACAGGGTCTCACTCTGTTGCCCAGGCTAGAGAGCAGTGGCAAAATCATAGCTCACTCTAGTTTCAAATTCACAGGCTCAAGTGATCCTCCTGTCTCAGCCTCCTGAGACTACAGGCACACACCACAGGGCCAGGCTAATTTTGAAATTTTTGGTAGAGATAGAATCTCACTATGTTGCCCAGGCTGGTCTCAAACTCCTGGCCTCAAGCAATCCTCCTGCCTCGGCCTCCCAAAGTGTAAGAATTACAGGCATGAGCCACCACACCTAACTGTTTTTTTGTTACAGTTTACTTCTAAATATCAGAATTATTTCTTTTTCTTTTTTTTATTTTTGAGATGGAGTTTCGCTCTTATTGCCCAGGCTGGAGTGCAATGGTGCGATCTCGGCTCACTGCAACCTCCGCCTCCCCGGTTCAAGTGATTCTCCTGCCTCAGCCTCCTGAGTAGCTGGGATTACAGGCATGCACCACCACGCCCGGCTTATTTTGTATTTTTAGTAGAGATGGGGTTTCTCCATGTTGAGGCTTGTCTCAAACTTCTGACCTCAGGTGATCTGCCCACGTTGGCCTCCCAAAGTGCTGGGATTACAGGCATAAGCCACTGCGACCGGCCTTAGATATCAAAATTATTTCTATTGACTTTATATGTAAATCTATGAAAAATAGTTTTATTGTATAGCACAAAAACACAGCCGTGTACACTGCATCTGCATGTGCATTCCCAGTAGGAGAGAACTTCCTTTCAATTAGGTGTCAGTAGAAGCTAAATCCTCTGCTACAATTGATTGGAAAGAATTTTCCACAGACAGCTTCTGGTTCCAATCCATTTCACACCTTGCAATTCCTCTACTAGGGTCTCGGATGTATTCATATTGTGATTTAACCTGTAGATCTGCCCCTTTATGTTATGACACCTGGTGAGTTTCCACAGTGGGCTGTTGGTATCTTCCTGAAAGCCATTCCCATAACAGCATTGAACCTGAAAGAATGTATCTCCAATTCTACTTGCCTTAGCTGCCCCCCTCCCCAAAATGCCTGCAGCCCCTCGGATGCCACTTGATATAAGGAGAAGTTGGAGTTCAAAGAGACAGCAGTCTCACCTATTGTGACTACAATATCCCACTTGTACAAGTTTTGCCAAAACATATGGCAAGTAAATACATTGCTAGGGTTCCTCCTAGCAAATTGAGGGGCGGTGAAGCTTGAGCTTCATGATAAATCCACCTCTAGAGTTTGGGGAGGGAATTACTACTTGGAGAACAAGAGACAGGTGGGCCAGTGGAGAGTGAAGATGCAATCTGGTTCTGCTATGTGGCTCAAATACTGTGACTCTCTACCCTTAGAACGTCAGAGTCTTCCAACTCCTTGACATGGAATCTAGTGTGGGAACTCAATCAGGGCCTGCCTGCCTTAGACTAAATGAAGTAAGAAAAAAAAAATCTTTCCCATCTTTTGTTCATTTTCTTGCCCCTTTCACTTCTTTAGAGTTCACTTTTCCTTTTATCTCCTTCACTCGTATAGTGCCCTCTGGAGAGTTTCCTTCCTTCCTATAAAAGTTTGCTCTTGGTAAATGCTCAGATATTTGCCATTCATTCACAAATGTTTATTTTGCCTATGCAAAAGATTAGGCACCATTTTAGGCACTTAGTCATTTACTAGGGATAAAGCAGTGAAAAAGACAAAAACATCTCTGCCTCACAAAGGTTATAGTCTGGAGATACTGCGACAGAAAGTAAACCAATGTTCATGTTAGCATGGCCAAGGTTTTAGTACCATATTAGTGTTCCCATGGAAATTTGCATTTGAGGTCATTTATCTCTTGTTAAAGGAGTGTCTTTATTTCAGAGTTAACATAATTTCAGTCAGCAGGCATTTGGGGAAGTATTTCAGATGGGGAAGGAATACTTTCCCAATTCCTTGGAGCTTTCCATTTTTATTACGTACAAAACTGGTCTTGGTGTACACAAATTAGGCTGGCCATCCTCCAGCCCACGCCACTCCATTTGAAACTGTATTATTATTGTTAGAACCTCTAGAACAGTCTCTGGTCTCTTGACCAGGGCATCTTGAGGACTGTTTTAAACTGTACACTATGTTGTATCTACTTATTTTCTTCAAAAGGTCCCATGTTAAGGTTAAGTATGACCATGGTAGATCTCTGTTTCTAATAATTTAGATCATTTTTCTTGGTCTTATTCAAACTACTCCACATGATGACAGTGTCTTAGGCTTAGTGCTAAACATTTCATAATACAGTCATTCACACTTTAGAGGAAGTCCTCTTACTTCTATTACAATGCAGTTGCTCATCTTTTCACCCATTTGTCAATATTACGTTCTTTCTTTGTAAAGGCAATTTTTAAAATTTTCATTATTAGCACTAGGTGGAAGTTCTTCATTATTGGCAACTTGTATTAGTTACGATTTCTTGATGTGTATGCAACAGAAAATTTAAACTAGCTTCTAAAGTAAGATAATAGATGGCTCACAAAGCTGAAGTCCAGAGGTATTTCAGGCTTTAAGATTGATGGAGTCACGTGCTGTGGCTCCATTTCCCGGCAGTTCTCTTAGCTCATCCCTTTCCCAACTCACAGCTTCATCCTCAGCCAGGCAGCTGTAGTAAATGGCCTCATATCCATGGATAGCAATGTTCAGATTGTTCCCATGGCAGTCCCTGATGAACAAGGACATTTTCCCCAGAGGCTCCTAGAAAACCTTTCCTTTTGCCTCATTGGCCCAAAGTATCACATATCACATGATCATTTCTGTTCTTTTTCTTTTTTTTTCTTTTTACATGATCGTTTCTGAACCAACCACTGACAAAGCATTGAAATGACCAAATTAGGCCATCCCCTGGAATACAGTCTAGGTGGGAAGAAGGGCTCGAGACAGATTCTCCTGAGGCACGTGGGCTTCCTGGGGGAGTAAAATGACAGACACAATCAGACTCCTCATAAGAAGGAGTAATGGAAACAGATCCTAGGCATCCTTTTACTTGAGAAGTCATTCTAGTTGCCTCAGTGATATTTTGTTAATTTCTGAACTTATTTCCCCAGCCTCCAGGTAATAAGACAAGTCTCATGCCAATCAATAACCATAAAAAAGAAGTTAAAATTATGTTCAGTATCTTCTGCCTAAGAAAATGAGCCTGAATGTAGTATGTAGGTGACTAAATAAATAATTTGTTTAAGCTAAGGGAGTTAAATTTTAGTTACTGAAAACATTCCACAGGCCTTAGCTGCCAAACTTCCCACTGAAAGGCCTGAGTGATTTTACTGCGTATACTTTCCATACAGAAGGAGCCTTTGCCAATCCCGTCCCAAGATGTACATGAGAGGGTCACAGTTATTGGGTTTAACATGCATCTTGAGGTGTTTTGGACAGCTGAGGCGCTTGGTCATACTGTCATTCTCTGCTCTCTGCCTTCAGAGGCATTTTCTTTCTTGAGTTAAACCTCAGAGGGCTCTTAAAGTTTCAAGGAGATTTGGTGTTCCCCCTCTCTTTTCTTTGAGAGGGAGGACAGAAATAGGGTATACAGAAATCCTTAACTTTATGTAAATGACCCACCTTTCTTTCTTTCCCTGGAGTGTTATGAAAATAAGAGTTCTAAAAACATTTTTCAAACTGCTCCCTTGAGATGTGAAGAAAAGTGCTATCAGTCCCGCGGGTTTTCTACAAAAGCTTTTAAATCGGAGGAGGGAGGAAGGAAAAGCAAAACACATGCCTCCAGCATTTTTCAGATAGTTTGGAATTTAAAAAATATATATCGTTATAGAAATTGTTTTGGTTTTTCACCATCAACTAGTTCACAGACTGGGCCTGTTGCTGGCTGTTGACTTAAGAGGAGCATCTCCTGGGAAAAGGTTAGCACATCAGAGTGGTGTTTGTTAAAACTGACAGCTTGATAAACTAGGTTTGTATTTACTCTGTCATTACCGAGGATACTTTTAACATCCTTTTGATGTGCTAATAGTCCTTCCTGTGGAAAATTATGCAAACAAACAAACTATTAATTAGATCAAGAGCAGCAGTCTCTGTAGAACTACAACATGCAGATTTGCTGATGTGGACGGACTTGAGCCAGGCAGTGGCCTTTAGCTGCAAGGGATGCTCTCAGAGGCCAGCTCTCTGTGCTCGTCTGTACACCTCCCGGTAAGGACTACAGGTCCACTCACCCATTACAGATTTCAGAGACCTCCATCCTTCAGGGTGGGGCCAAGGGAGGGGTGCTCTGGATACATTGTTCCAATTCACCTGGGAAGATCAACTTCAGATGGCACTTGAGGAACATGAGGGACTTAGGAAGGCAATGTAGAATTTTCCAAAGATCTTATGAATTCCTAAATGGTCATAAGAGCTTTTGTATGGGTTACAGCTTTCTACAGAGGTCAAAAAAGTTTTATTGGAATGAAAAACCAAGAGCCACAAAGATTATGTGGCATGCTGCAGCCCAAGTCTTGGCTGGCTGAGTGCACTTCACTGGTCAACATCTTATGGTCATATGAGCTACCATCTGTAAGGGTAGAGTAACCATTACTGTTACTGGGTGACTGATGCTAATTTTGGCCCAAGTTGGGCCCGACAGTATGTATGCTGATGCTCAAATCACACTGGGAGGGACTATGCTAGTCCTTGGTCCCAGGTGTGCTCCAGTTTTATCCACAGCCCCAGTCAGCCCTGACTCTCACTGATGCTTTATTGCACTGGCAGTTTCCATCTCGCTGGCTGCCTGCTCTTCCCGTTGGGTGACTTTCAGCAGCACAGCTGCTGACAAACATGGTGTCACATGCTTTTTTTTTTTTTTCTCTTTAGCTCTAGGTTTTATTCTCCCTCCCAAGTCATCCCTGCTTGCTTTTTCTTCTGCCCAAGCTTTCAATTGTTCAGGTAAGTCTTCTTCTCTCTTTGCAAAGTTAACATTGTAATGTGTAGAGTAACACTTAGTGAAATTTTAGGGAGGAAAGGGAGAAAAAGTGCTTTCTCACAGAAAACCTTACGACTCCCAAGTCTGGAGCGGTCTGACCCCCGGGTAAAGTTCTGTCTCCTTATCTTTCTACTCCATTCCAAGCATGATCCAGCTATATACATTGATGGAAAAAGGCTCCTTTCTCTTTCCATGGGGTATGATTATAAAAATGCCATGAAGACTTTCTCTCCAACCCCAAGCCATCTTGTTACCTTGAGAAAGTCTTAAAATGCCACCACTTGAGATGCATTCCTTTGGCCTAAATAAGACTTTTATCTGGTTAAAATGAATTTTGTAAAGATGGGTCACTTTGGTGTAAGTGAGTCATCTGGGTCCCACAAGAAGAAAGCGCTGAAGAAGTAAAGGATGTCAGGAGAGCACATTTTGAATAAGTTCTGGAGTGTGGCAAGAGTGGGGATGAGGCTGGGGGAAGTGGATGGCACAGGAGGGAAGGATGTGTTCTCTGTTGATAAGTCTCATCTGCCTCCCACCTTTGCCGAGAGTCCACCCTTGATACATTGGCTTCCAAGACCAAGCAGGGCCCTGAGACTCACAGGAGGGGCAGGACTCACCCTGGGTCCTGATGACCTCAAGACCTCAGTAGGATTCTTGGATTCTGCAAAGTAATTAGTTAACTCAATGAAAACATACTGGGCTCTCTGCTTTGGGGATTTTATTTTATTTTTTAAATTTTAGTTCTTTGTTGAACTGACAATTATTTCTTGGAACCGGCTAAGTATGTCACTGAGCAGCCTGGCTGCTTTGCTGAAGAATCACAAATGAATGACATGACCAGTTCTTTTGTTCGCGTGTAACCACAGCCTTGAAAAACCAGGCTCTCTTAGTGTATCAGCAGGGCCTCTGAGAATATGGCCTAGTCCTAATTTTTTCATCTGCAAATGAAGATCATAGTAACTGCTACCTTGTAAAGTTCTTTTTTTGTTGTTGAGACAAGGTCTTACTCTGTCATCCCGGCTGGAGCACAGTAGTATGAACATGGCTAAATGCAGCTTCAACCTCCCATGCTCAATCACTCCTCCCACCTCAGCCTCCTGAGTAACTGGGACCATAGGCATGCGCCACCACAGCTGACTAATTTTTTTTTTTTTTTTTTTTTGAGACAGCGTTTCACTCTTGTAGCCCAGGTTGGAGTGCAATGGCACGATCTTGGCTCACTGAAGCCTCTGCCTTCCAGGTTCAAGCAATTCTCCTGCTTCAGCCTCCCAAGGAGCTGGGATTACAGGCACCCACCACCATGCCCAGCTAATTTTTTGTATTTTTAGTACAGATGGGATTTTACCATGTTGGCCAGGCTGTTCTTGAACACCTAACCTCAGGTGATCCACCCACCTCGGCCTCCCAAAGTCCTGGGATTACAGTAGTGAGCCTCCATGCCCAGTCCATCCGACTAATTTTTAATTTTTTGTAGAGATAGGGTCTCCCTATTTTGCCCAGGCTGGTCTCAAATGCCTGGGTTCCATCCTCCCACCTCAGCCTTCCAAAGTTGGGATTACAGGGGCAAGCTGCCATGCCCATTCATAAAGTTCTTTAAGGATGAATGATAGTGTATATGAAGGGCCTACACAATGCCCAATGCCTGGCAAATACTGAGCACCCGACAGATGCCAGTTGTTATATTTAATATTAGCGTAAGACCAACATACCAGTTATTTAATAACTAGTATCTTGACAATCAGGAAGACTTACAGCATCTTCCCAAGGAGCCTAATTTATTCCCAGAGAGTAGTATCTAGGGAGGAAGACACATCTGCAGCCTTTGTTACCCCACTAGATATAAGAGTAAGGGAAAGAGGAGAAAGTTCCTTTCCCCAGTGTCCTGCAAACTACCACTGTACATGCAGAAAGCTGCACCCACACTGCGCATGGCCGTCTAGGGGAAGGAGCAAGGACTGGGGACTTTGGAGAAGTCTGAGCCTGATTGAATTCTAGTCCACTGCTCTCAGGAACATGATTTGTGTCCTCAGTGCACACATAAGCGTATGGCTTCAGCACATGCACACTCACACACACACCCACTTACAGGTTCGAACATCATCGCACTGGGTGTATTTTTCCTTGTCTTCCTTCTCGTCTCTTGTATCCTTTTCAGTCCATTCGGGCATAATTATTATTGCTCTGCTGGCTTGGTTCTGCAGCTCTCTAGAGTGGAGCAGATGTCGACAGCTCTGAAAGATTCCATGCTATTACACAGCAGAACAAATGAGGATGTCAGAAAAGGCTCTTCAGTCTAACAAGAAAACAGAGGAAAGAGACAAAAAGAATAAAGCCTTTGGAGACCAGCAGACTCGGTCTGATTAGATCTTATGCTAACATGATGCCCACTCTGCGTACTAAGAGTGATTTAATATGTTTAAATGATACAGGGGAAATATGTCTAGGGGAAAAGAAAACACAGAGAAAAGAGAATTTCCTCCCTGGCAGGCATGATTAAGATGGTGTGGGCTTCCTTGAAAATGCGACTGCAGCATGAGACTGTTGAGTGCAGGCCCAAGCATATTTACTTACAATGCCTGACATTGTCTCATTATACTGGGCAGTGCCGGCTTTCTCCACCACTGGGTGAGTGATAGGAGCTGTTCAGATGGATTAGCTGGCTAGGTGCATAACAGAATGTCAGCCTTACTGCCGGGTCATTGTTTCTTCCCTTAACGTGGGAAACTATAATTTATAAACATCTTATATATGGGGCCACAAGTCCACAAATCCTAATTATCCTAAACAAAGATTAAAATATTCTAGAATTTTGAAAGAGAGAAGACGGAGGTCTCTCAGCAATCAAAGTGGATGAACCAAAGTCCATGTATTATGGATCACGTAAAGTAATTCCTGATTGAATATGTTCTCAGCTCCTTGCTTTTAACCTATTTACTATCTTCTCCTTATAATTCCAACTATTAATGTTATAGGTCTCTCTTTCACTAGACCACTGCAAAATAGAAAAAAATAATTTAGAAAGGCCATCTTTGGGATAAGGAGGATGGAGTGAAAGACTGTTACATACATATAAAGTCCTGACAGTATCAAAATGTGATATCTGTTAACAGTGAGAGGATACAGATGCTACAATGAAGTAGAAAACATATGTGCTTGTTTCTTTTTCTTCTTTGTTCCTTTAATCCTGGCACAGTGGGTCTGAGGCAGCTTTCTAGGGACTTTTGTTATATGGGTAAAGGATAGCACATAACTCAAAAATCTCTAAGGAATAAAAATTAAAAACCAAATAAACAACTCTATGAAGAAAGCAGGTTATTAAAGCTCATTGTTGAAATGCAATAAACGGAAATTCCTGGGAATTTCCCTTATACCTAAAAATGCCCAGACTCTGCACTCCAGATGTTAGGATCTGTCTAGAAGCTCAACAGCCCTTAGTAGGAAGAGAACTCAACAGTTACCTGGTCCAGTGTTTGTTACTGACACGTGATCAATCTGCCTATATTTAAGGCCATCTCTTGACAGGGCCTCATTCCCTGTGAGACACCAGTCCATTGTCAGAGTGCTCTCATTATTAGAAAGTTCAGTCTTGTTGGAACCCAAATATACCTCCTTGTCTCTTCACCTCACTGGCAATGGCTCTGCCCTCCAGGATGGAGCATCTGCACGCAGTCAGAACACCTGTGTCCATATCCTCGCTCTAGTCATGTGACTTTGGACAGGTAACTTAATCTCTCTGAGCTCCAGTTTCCTACTCAAAGGCCAGAAGTGAGAATAACTGAGAGAATCCATATGAAGGTATTTGCCATACAGAACTCACTCTGTAAATATGAGCCATTATTTTGGACTACGAAAGGATTGCTGCCTTCTTACAGTGTACTCTACATTTCTATTACAGCCTGAGCTTATAGCGCACTAGTGATTCATTTTGGGCTTATAATCAGCTGAAATATCTCTATTATTTTCACACAGGCTCCTATCAAACCACATCTTTCCCATCTGCTGCTTATTCCATCTTATTTGCTTGTTTATTTTAACCAAATGTTAAGACTTTACATTTATCCCCATTAAACATAATCTTGTTAGATCTGGTCCATTGTTTCAGCCTGTCAAATCTTTTTTGCATTGCAATTCTACTGTCCAATGTATTAGCTATCCCTTCCAGCTTTGTGTCACCCACAAATTTTATCACTGGGCCATCAATGTCTTCATCCAAGACATTAATAAAAATGCCTAACAAGGTAAGACGGAGGCCAGAAAACTGTGGTGTGAAAGATCCTTTCTCTAGATCCACATCAACTCATTCATTAGTACTCTGAGTCCAATCAGTTACTCATCTACCTGACTTAGTTGCCATCAGCCCTTGTCCATGGGTGTATCTCATTTTCAAAGATAGAGGCTTTATCTGTCAAATGCATGCTGCAATCCAAATGCACTTCATCCACACAATACCTGGAAAACCTAGCAAGTCTCTCAGAAAGAAACATGGCAGGTCTGTGACAGTTCACTCCTTGCCTCTCACCTGGGAACAGCATCCAGCTCACCAGAAAAAGATCATCCAAACTGCCTGACCTTTATTTAAAAGGTCAAAAACTTCCACCTTTTCCCATGGCTGGGCTTCCAGCACCTCTCCTCAAAGCCTCAGTGCTTCAAGGCAGACAGCAAGTCTCCTGGAATACAACTTGTCTGGCCAGGCCCCTGGGCACCAAGCATTCATTTAGCACCTTCTCTCTTGGGCTTCCATTATCTGTTGACAGTATCTGTGGGAACCTTTTCCAACATGAAGTTGCTTTCCTTGATAGGAACTATGGAAGGGATATAAATACTGAAAAAATCTGTTTTCTGCCATCTGTTAATATTGTGCCTATTACAATATTGATCTCAAGCAATGGACATATTTTTCATCCTGTGCCAAAGATAATTTAAAGTCCCTTTATGTTTTGCCTTAAAAGTACAGGTGCCTTTTAGAAGTCCTGGGAGCAGTATCAACAAAGGGTTAGATGGATCAATATCAGCCAGCCTGCAATGGCAGTGGTTGAACAAGGGGAATCGGTCCCAGTCACTAGGTTCCTTTCCTAACTGTCCACCACCCCCATGTCCCATTTTTGGGTCCTGGTCTCTAACATCCAACCACCATTGGAGAGAAACAGTGTTTAAGATCTTGGAATTCTAAGTTTACCTAATGCCACTACATCCTATATATGTGACCTTGGGCTAATCTCTCAGAGGGGGACAACGGTAATTATCTCATGAGTGGTTGTGAGTATCACATGATATAATAGCTCTACAAGTGCCATGCACAGTGCCTGGCACATGCTTAGGGCAGAATACTGGTGGTCTGTTATCACCTTCCGGTTTCTGCCTTGGTCGTATCCCCGTTTGGTTCTGCTCTTCTCACTAGTCCCTTGTCCATCCCCTCTCAGTTCATGTTAGCTCTATCTCCAACTTCAATTTTCAGTTTGCCCTTTGAAAACGGACTGCTCCCTGACCCACCCCAACACATACACATACTGGTATTTGACAGTATATTGTGTACATGGAAAAATCCCTTACTGACTCTACTTCTGGAAAAACAGGCAAAATATGAGTATAAAGCCCATCTCTTACCTGTCAGGGCGCAGACCCCCATCTATGACAAGTCCCAGTGAATAAGGAACACTCCTCAATTTTTTCACAAATCCAATCCTAACTTCTTTACTTTTTAACTTCATAATCTTGGGCAAGTCAACTAACCTCTCTAAGTCTCAGTTTCCTCCTCCATGAGGTAAGCATAACAATGTAGGGTTGTTGGGAGCATAAGCTGCTTAACGCCATGCCTACAAAACCTTAAATACTCAATGAATGGTAGGTATTATTATCAGCACCATTATCATCATCCTTCCCCACTTCACCTTTCCCAATGGCATTCATTTTCTTAATAGATTCTTTAATATATGCTCTTGGTTATGCACCCATCTTTCCTTCTTTTGTTTAAGTTAATTCAATTTGTGAACTCAATAGTGGGGTTCCTAAAAATCACATGGATCATTCTATATTATGCCTTCCCTTCCTTAAGAAAAGGCTTGTAAGTTATAAACTATAAAGCACAATGAAAATGATAGTTACTATATCACTACAAATTGAGATACATTTCAATCATACTGTTCAGATTCCATTTTTAGATTTCATACCCTTCTTCTGCCTTTCTACAGTTTCTTTAAAAATGGTAAGGAAACGTGTGTTTACACATTGCCTTCGTCTTACACTGTGAAATACTTGAGGGCAAGTCCATGGTTTAGTCATAAGCCTCCTTTTGTTCAATTTTCAACATAAATAAATACATTCTTACATTTATTGGATTTCTGTTATATGGCAAGCACTGCCATAGAGAAACTAGTAAGATATCATTCCTGCCTTGGAGAAGCTAAGTTAGTTGGAGTAAAGGGAGTAGAAAAGCTGTTTCTGGTTAGCAAGTAAAAGATTCTAGTAGACCTTCATTCCCATGGTAACACCAAGAAAACTTTGGGTAACATAAAAACCATACAGATTATATTTTCTGGCCACATTAGAATTGAATTATAAAACAATAACAAAAAGATATCTAGAAAATATTTAAACATTTGGAAATTAAGCAATATACTTCTGAAGAAAAAACTCTAGGAAAATTAGTTACCTTTTACTGAATGATAAGTAAAGCATATGAAAATTTGTGAGATGCAGCTTATGTGATGCTAAGAATACAATTTAGAGTTTAAGTGCTTGTGTTAGAAAATAAGAAAGTGCTGAAATCAATGAGCTAAGCTTCCACATTAAGAAGCTAGAAAAAGGCCGGACACGGTGGCTCATGCCTATAATCCCAGCACTTTGGGAGGCCAAGGCTGGCAGATCACCTGAGGTCTGAGGTCGGGAGTTCGAGACCAGCCTGACCAACATGGAGAAACCCTGTCTCTACTAAAAATACTAAATTAACCAGGCATGGTGGTGCATGCCTGTAATCCCAGCTACTCGGGAGACTGAGGCAGGAGAATCACTTGAACCCAGGAGGTGGAGGTTGCAGTGAGCCGAGATCACGCCACTGCACTCCAGCCTGGGTGACAGAGTGAGACTGTCTCAAAAAAAAAAAAAAAAAGCTAGAACAGTATAGTAAGCCCAAAGTAGAAGGAAGGAAATAAAGACAAGAGTGGAAATCAATTCAATAGAAAACAGACAATAATAGAGAAAATCAACACAGCCAAAAACCGATTTTTGAAAAGATCAATAAAATTGATAAGCTCCTAAACTGAAGAAGGAAAAACCAAAAAAAGAGAGAAAATGTGAATTACCAATATAAAGAGAAAAGAAAGGATATTCCCACAAATCCTACAGACATTAAAAGGGTGATGAGAGGGTATTGTAAACAAATTTATGCCAACATGTTTGACCACGTAAATGGATAAATCCTTTGAAAAGCAGGACTTTTCATAACTGGACAAAAGAAGAAATAAGTAACCTGAATATGTGTTAAAGAAGTTAAATTCACAATTACATTTTTTTTTCACAAAGAACATATCTGGCCCAGATAGCTTTAATGGTGAAGTCTATCAAGCACTTAGGAAAGGAATAATACCAATCTTAAACAATCTATTATAGAAACGGAGGAGGAAGGACCACTTCTCAACCCTTTTTAGGAAGCTGACATATTCATAATACCAAAACCTGACAAATACACTACAAGAAACAAAAATTACAGACCAATATTTCTCAAGAATAGAGATGCAAAAATTTTTAACAAAATATTAGCAAATTAGAGCCATCTATATATTAAAAAGATAACACATCATGGCTAAGTAGGTTTTATCACAAAAAATGCAAGATCAATTAAAATATGAGAAAAATAATCAGTGTAATTCATCCCATTAACAGAATAAAAAAGTAAAATACGAACATTTTCAGTAGATCCAGGAAAAGATTTTGAAAATTTCGACACTATTCCGTGATAAAACCTCTAGACAAACAAATAATAGAACAGAATTTCCTTAATTTGATAAAATGCATCTATAAAAACTTATACCTAACATCCTATTTAATGATAAAATATGGAACACTTTCTCTCTAAGGTCAAAAACAAGGTAAGGATGTCCACTCTCATGCTGCTATTCAACATTGTACTTGAGGTCTTGCAATTAGGCATAAAAAGATAGAAGTCATAAAGACTGAGAAAGAAGCAAAATTATCTTTCTCTACAATGACATGATTTTGCAGGTAGAAACTTCAAAGGAATCTACTCCCAAATCCTACTAAATCTAATAAGTAAACTCAGCAAGGTTTAAGATACAAAGTTAATACAAAAAATTTTTATTTTATTTTTATATACTATCAACATACAATTGGAAAAAAATTAAAAATCGTTATTTATGACAGTATCACAAATACCTTCAAATTTTTTAAAAAAAAGATGTACAAGACTTCTACACTTGAAACCATAAAACATTGTTGAGAGTGATTAAGACCTAATAGAGGATGCCATGCTTATGGGATGGTTAGAATTGGTATTGTACAGATGCTGATTCTCAGAAAATCGATCCATAGATTAAATGCAATTGCAATCAAATTTCCAGCAGTTTTTTTTTTTTTGGTAGAAATTGATTTTTTGTTGAAAATAAAATAGTTGGGGGATTTACGTGACCCAGTTTTAAGTCTCACTGTAAGTTTAATTTTTTTTTTTTTTTTTGAGACAGAGTCTCACTCTGTCGCCAGGCTAGAGTGCAGTGGTGCGATCTCGGCTCACTGCAACCTCTGCCTCCTGGGTTCAAGCGATTCTCCTGCCTCAGCCTCCTGAGTAGCTGGGATTACAGGTGCACCACCACACTCAGCTAATTTTTGGGTGTTTTTAGTAGAAACGGGGTTTCACCATTTTGACCAGGCTGGTCTCGAACTCCTGATGGCAAGTAACCCACCCACCTCGGCCTCCCAAAGTGCTGTGATTAGAGGCATGAGCCACCGTCCCCCTGCCAGTTTTATCATATTTTTAAAGACTGTTTTGGTCTTTTACATTTCCATATAAATGTTAGTATTAATTTATCAGTTTCTAAGACAGTGTCTTATTGGTGTTAAAATACACAAATATATCAATAGGACAGAAAAAAAATTACAATCAAATGTTTTCTGACAAAGGTGCCAAGGCAAATTGATGAGAAAAGGACAATCTATTCAACAAATAGTGCTGAAACCTACTCAGCTACAAAAAGGAAGAGACATGAATGAATGTCTGAAATATTATAGAGTTAATGAAGGAATTAAGAGGCAAAGGAATATATACTTTAAAATTCAATTACTATGAAACTCAAGAACAACCAAAACATGTCTGTGGGTTCTGTGGGTACAGAAATTGGAATAGTGGCTACCTCAGGACTGGGCACGGGGTGATGACTACAAAGGGCACAAGAAATTTTCTAGAATAATGGCAACATTTTATGTCATGCTTGAGGTGTGTGTTAAATGAGTTTTCACATTTATCAAATGAAGGTATAATAACATTTAGTAAACTGCATAGAGTTACTTAAGTGTATTTTTTTTCAAATGAGAAAATTAGTTACTATCCATTAATAATTTTTTTAAAGCAAGGAGCAGGATAGAGGAAAAGAAAAAGACACATAACACAAAATTAGAATACGGTGTTGTAATGTGCTAGAGACATGCAGGGAGTGCTGTGGGAGAATATGCAAGTGGCACAAACAGCTGGGTGGCCAACAAGACCAATCTATCTGACAGTTGTACCTCCTGTCCCTTCTGGCATCCCTTGTCAACTCGATCTGTGAATATCTCATTTTCTGGTGGTTGATTGAGGCCTTGACACCAAGAAACAATTCTGGGTCTGCTGTGACTTTTGGCTACTTAAATTTAGGACAGTTCATTTTGGTAAAGGGAGTCTCCTTAATTATGGAGAAGGGGAAAGGGGGCACAGTTTGGAACCTTCCCAGTGGCTGTTGAATACTTGTCTATCCTGACAACTTTCTTGGTACTCACTCAACAATTTGTCAGTGTTCTGAATACGCCAGGCTTATGAATGAATTTCTCCAGCACCAAATCCTCTCATTGCCTTTTTAAAAAGTGTTGTCCAATTTAACATCAAGACACAGTACATGCAAATCTGTTGAAAAATCTGGCTATTTGCAAACAAAGAAAAAATGTATAGCCTCACACACTATATATCAAAATAAACCCGTGTATAAAAGCGAAAATTTTAAGTGAAACCAAAACTTGAAAATACTGAGATGAGTATTTGTTAGAGCTTTGAGTAGGAAAGGGTTTTTTGAACAGATAACCAACAGAGGAAGTCAGAAAACAGTAATCATTTCCTTAATGAAAATACAAAACTTAAGTACTTCAAAAAAGTCATTACAATACTTAAAAACCTTACAACAATCATGTGGAAAGTATTTATTACAAATAATTCAGAAAAAGGATGTATATCCCTAATAACTAAAGAAGTGAAGAAGAATGCTAAGATCACATTTTTTAAAAAGTGGCTGAAGGATTATATAAATGACTAACAGACCCAAGGAAAAAAGGTAACCTCACAAGTATTCAACCAGATGAAATAACCTTGAGATACCACTTAAAAACATATTGAAATAACAAAGTGTTTGAAAAATGGCAAGGCTCAAAATCTGGTAAGAGTAGCATTTTTCCCCATTGTGGAGGGAGTGTAAATTGGTGTCGTCTTTCTGAAAAGCAGTTAGGCAATCCTGTATCAAAAATCTTCAAAGTGTTCTTACTCTTTGATGAAGAATTCCACACGTGTGAATCCTTAAACAATTAAAAGGATGAACATATTTTTATGCACAAAGATGTTTAACCAAAAGGAAAACGACCTAAATGACTGACGATGTGCAACTGTGTGGATAAATTGTTGTATATCAAAATGATGAAATATTTTGCAGCTTTTAAAAGGCAGTTTTGAAAAAACTTTACAGACTTCAAAAATGCCCAAAATATATTAATTGAAAAAGATACAAAACTTTTTCAGAATACAGTTGATGAAACAGAATAGAGTTGATCCTTGAACAAGGCTGGTTTGAACTGCGCTGGTCCACTTACATTCAGATTTTTTTTTTTTTAGGACGAAGTCTTGCTCTGTCGCCCAGGCTAGAGGACAGTGGTGCCATTTTGGCTCACTACAACCTGCGCATCCCAGGTTCAAGCAATTCTCCTGCCTCAGCTTCCCAAGTAGCTGGAATTACAGGTGCCTGCCACCACATCCAGCTAATTTTTGTATTTTTAGTAGAGATGGAGTTTCACCATGTTGACCAGGCTGGTCTCGAACTCCTGCCCTCAAGTGATCCACCTGCCTTGACCTCCCAAAGTGCTGGGATTACAGGCATCAGCCAGGCGCAGTGGCTCACGCCTGTAATCCCTTCTTGGCTAACACGGTGAAACCCCATCTGTACTAAAAATATAAAAAATTAGCCGAGTGTGGTGGCACATGCCTGTAGTTCCAGCTACTTGGGAGACTGAGGCACAAGAATTGCTTGAACCCAGGAGGCAGAGGTTGCAGCGAGCTGAGATCACACCACTGCACTCCAGCCTGGGGCAACAGAGCAAGACTCAATCTCAAAAAGAAAAAGAAAAAGTTATGTCATGAATGCAGAAAATATGTGTAGATACTAGTCTATTTTCTAATTTACCACCATAAAATATACACAGGTCTATTATAGAAGTTAAAATGTATCAAAATGTATGCACAAACACTTAGAGATAGTACATGGTGTCATTCCCAGTTGAGAAAAATGTAAGCAAACATGAAGATGCAGTATTAAATCATAACTGCATAAAATTAACTTAGTAATACTGTACTACCGTAATAATTTAATAGCCACTTTCTGTTGCTGTTGCCGTGAGCTCAAGTGTTGTGAGTATCCAGTAAAAACGCAGTGTGACCCTAAAAATCTCCACGTGAGCAGTTGGTCTTTCTGGTAAATTGCATATGGAGTAAAAAGTGATCTCTTGTGGTTTGGTTCTTATGTATTTTTCATCATGTTTAGTCAATATTATAAACCTTGAATAACACCATGGGCCCCATATGAAGTGTCACTAGTGATGCTGGAAGTACTCCCAAGAAGCAGAGAAAAGTCGTAACATTACAAGAAAAAGTTGAATTGCTTGATATGTACCTGTAGATTGAGGTATGCAGCTGCGATTGCCACCCTTTCAGAGAGATGATTCAGCTTGTAAACAGATGACTTAAACTTAATGGTATCGATAAATAAGTATTGTATTTTCCTTATGATTTTCCTAATAACATATTCTTTTCTCTAGCTTGCTTTATTATAACAATACAGTCGATAATATGTATAACATACAAAATGTGTATTAATCACTGTTTTTGTGTTTGGTAAGGGTTCTGGTACACAGTAGGCTATAGTAGTTACATTTTTAGAGAATCAAAAGTTATAGCAGACCAGCTGTGGTGGCTCACACCCATAATCCCAGCACTTTGGAAGGCCGAGGCAGGTGGATCACCTGAGGTCAGGAGTTCAAGACCAGTCTGGCCAACATGGTGAAACCCCATCTCTACTAAAAATACAAAAATTAGCCAGGCATGTGGCATGCACCTATATTCCCAGCTACTAGGGAGGCTGAGGCAGGAGGATGGCTTGAAGGCTTGAAGCTGGGAGATGGAGGTTGTAGGGAGCAGAGATTGCACCACTGGAGTCCAGCCTGGGTGACAGAGTGAGACTCTGCCTACAAAAAAATAGAAAGTAGGCCGGGCGCGGTGGCTCAAGCCTGTAATCCCAGCACTTTGGGAGGCCGAGACGGGCGGATCACGAGGTCAGGAGTTCGAGACCATCCTGGC
>NW_012106919.1:5211132-5276642 GCF_000951045.1 Mandrillus leucophaeus | reverse complement strand
TAGAAAAATACTGAAATAAAATATACATGTTTACTGAATCCTGCCTCAAGAGAGCTAGAGGTCCTGGATTAGGACGCATCTGAGCAGCTGATTCCACACTGCCGTGGGTTGACATAGAAGCGAAGGCTGTTTATCACTACGGGGTGCAGAAGGTCTGGTGATGGAGCAAGGAGGAGCATCTCACTCACAAATCCAGAAGGCACTTAGGACCACTCAGGGACAAGTGCACTTCCAGGTTTTTCCCCAGAGCCAGAGGATGCTAAAGGCATTCCTACATGACACTCCTCTTTCTAAATACAGTAGAAAGAACCCTGGTCTTAGGGAGACCAGGTGGAATTCTGCCACTTTAGAGCTGTTGGATTCAAATAGTGCTTGTAAAGTAGAAATCTGAATTTAAACTGAGCAAGAAAATGTTACGGCCAATGGCTATCAGGATTCTGATGGTGGGGGTATCTCATGCATTCAGTTGCTTCTCTGCTTTAATAGGAAATGAACCCTCTTTTGGAGCAGCAACTCTGAGAAGTCAGGGAGTGCCTTTCCCTGGGTGCCTTGGAATGTCAAAGCTTCAGGGTAGGAAACAAGAAGAGGTGAAGACAGCTCCAGACTGAAAATCCGTCTGCACGGACCTAGTTGTAGCTCTTATTTCTCAACTGCACTGTGACCTTGGACAAGTCACTGTCTCTGCATCTCATCTTCATTTATAAAATGGGCATAGTAGCACCTACTCCGTTTGCTTCCCAAGGTTATGGAAGATTAAATTAGCTAGTTATGCACTGCGAAATTGTTTTGCAATGCAAGTCTCGGGGATGATTATGTGTCTACTATGCTGGCTTATTATTATGGGAGGATTTAAATCTTGTGTGACCTTGTGTTTCCTCCGCTATGTAGTTTTGGGTTGGAGGGCATATCATACTCACAAATAAAAGCTTTCCCTTGCTAATCATGAAGCAGGCTGAATTGTGTGTGCCACATTTAACATATGATCAGTAAAACCACATAAAAATAAACAAAGCAGAACAACGCTCTCTGAGAAGAAATCAGACTCTGGAAGTCACAGCCCTCTCCTTCACCCCTCTTAAATCATGGGATCTTGATTATAACAGGGACAGCCTGCAATATATGGAGGCTGTAGCCAGTGAAGAATGCAAGGACTGATCTATTAAACAGACATTGGAGACCAAACTCTTAAAGAACCAGTTTTTCACACCTTTTATAGATGGTCAATGTAAACCACATTTAAGATGTCATCTGTATATGGAAGCTCTAATTGGGAGAACAGAAAATGCTGAGAAATGATGGAGTGGTCGATGTTTGTTTTGTTATTATTGTTTCTCCTTAAAGCTAAGGACACTGTCATAATCTGCATAAATTAAGAGTGAATGCTTTAAAGTCAGAATAGTTTACTATTAAATCCTAGTTGCTAAACAGTCTAATTGTATGATGTTAGATAAGTGCTTCATTTCTCTGTACCTTGGTTTTCTAATCTGCTAGTTATTTTCAAACTCATAGGCCTGTGTTGAGAATAAAGGAGGAAAATGTATGTAAGCGCTTGGCATCATGGCCGACAGAGAATATGTACTTAGTGAATGATAGCTGAAACACTGAATAGACAGTTGTTATTATGATCATTATTTTCACCACAATTGTTTTAATACAAAGTCAGCTGCATTATTATACAGTAACAAGTAATACCTAGAAAATGTAATCTAAAAGAGGGTTTAAAAAGTTATGTGGAAGAATAAAAGGATCAAATTTAGCCAAGAAATTTGAAGGAGTAAGAATGAGAAAGATGGACTTATACTACCAGATATCAAGACTTATAAGAAGCTGTATTAAGATAGTGTGTTACTAGTGTAGAGACAAACTGGTCAACGGAATAGAGTAGAAATCCCAGAAAGAGACCCTTGAATATATAGAACTTTGATATTTGAGAGAGCTGGTATGGAAGGTCAGTAGGGAAAAAAGACTATTTAATAAATTAATCTGGGGAAGGGGGAAAAGAATAGCTACGGGAAAAAAGTGAAATTAGTTCTGAAGTACATACCACACACAAAAATAATTACAGATTGCTCAGGAATAAATAACAAAAGCTAAGCTTCTATCTTTTTTTAAGGAGCAAAGATAAGTAAATATCCTTCTAACTTTGAGATAAGAAAAAATTTTAGCAACAAAAATGCTAACCATAAAATTAACAACCGATAAATGTCATTCTATTAAAAACTGTTCATCAACAGAAACCTTATGAATGTGAAAGACCATTTTACAAATTGGATTAGAAAAAGATATTTTCAGTACGTGTAACTGATGATGAATTCATACCAGGATCATATTAAAAACTCCTTCAAAGCTGTCGGAAACAACAGGCATTCCCAAAGAAAAATAGCAAAAGACATACATAGGCATTTTACAGAAGAGAAAATAAACATAAAAAGATGTTCGGTCAGAGGGAATTACCAGTCAAGTCCACAGTGAGATATATTTTATATCCATTTAATTAGCAAAAATAAAAAAGCCCAACTATATTAAAGTATTGGAAAGGATATGGAACCACAAAATCTTCTATACTTTGCTGGTAGAAATACAAATGTGTACAAGCTCTTTAAAAAGCAGTAGTTTCGTGGCCGGGCGCAGTGACTCACATCTGTAATCCCAGTACTTTGGGAGGCCGAGGTGGGCAGATCACAAAGTCAGGAGTTCGAGACCAGGCTTGCCAACATGGTGAAACCCCGTCTCTACTTTAAAAAATACAAAAATTAGCCAGGTGTGGTGGCATGCACCTGTAATCCCAGCTACTCGGGAGGCTAAGGCAGGAGAATTGCTTGATCCCAGGAGGTGGAGACTGCAGTGAGCTGAGATCACGCCACGCACCCCAGCTTGGGCAACAGAATGAAAAAAAAAAAAAAAGCAGTAGTTTCCAGATGTATTTATCTGGATATTTGTCTTACATATATATTTAGATATATTTAAGATATATAAATATATAGATATATCTTAGATATATATCTGGATATATGTCTTATATCTAAGCATATCATACATACAAGATATATATCTGGAAATATATTTATATTTTAAATGTATGTAATATTATATATCAAATATTTATCTGATCTATAAAAGATATATCTGTAAATGTATGCATATATGATATATTAAATATATGCATATATTTCCAGATATATAACTAAGACAACTTGTTGCACATGTACAAGGATGTTAATAGCAGCACTCTTCAAAATGGTAAAATCTGGAAACAACCTAAATATTTAATTACAGTCATGCATTTCTTAACGACAGGAATATTTTCTGAAAAATGCATAGTCAGGCAATTTGGTCATTGTGTGAACATCGTAGAGTGTACTTACACAAAGCTAAATGCCATAGCCTGCTACACATCTACGTACATGATATAGCCTATTGCTCCTAGGTTACAAACCTATATGCATGTTACTGTGTTGAATCCTGTAGATAACCCTAACACAATGGTAAGTATTAATACTTGTGTATCTAAACATAAAAATGCTACAGTGAAAATATGGTCTAAAAGATAAAAAATGGTACACCTATATAGAACACTTACCGTGAATAGAGCTTGCAGAAAGGAATAGAAGTTGCCCTGGGTGAGTAAGTGAGTGAGTGGTGAGTGAATGTGAAGGCCTAGGACATTATTGTACACTGCTGTAAACTTTATGAACACTGTACTCTTAGGGTACACTAAATTTATAAAAAATACATTTCTTTCTTTGACAATAAATTAACCTTAGCTTACTGTAATTTTTTTTTTACTTTATAAACTTTTAAATTTTTAAAAAACTTTTGGACTCTTGTAATAACACTTAGCTTGAAACACAAATACATTATACAACTGTACGAAAAATATTATCTTTCTTTATATCATTATACTATAATTTTTTCTATTTTTAAAATTTTTACTTTTTTTTTTTACTTCTTAAATGTTTTGTTTTTTTAAAAAATTGAAAGTTTTGTTTTTAAACTAAAACAGAAACACACATATTAGTGTAGGACTCACAGAGTCAGGATCATCAATATCACTGTCTTCCACCCGCACATCTCGTCCCACTGGCAGGTCTTCAGGGGCAATAATATGCATGGAGCTGTCATCTCTTATGGTAACAGTCTCTTCTTTTGGAATACCTCCTGAAGGACTTGCCTGAGGCTGTTTTACAGCTAACATTTTTTTAATAAGTAGAAAGAGTATATTATAATATGCAGATTAAAAATATAGTGTAGTAAATACATAAACCAGTAACAGTCATTTATTATCAAGTAATACATGCCATACATAATTGTATGTGTTATACTTTTATATTTTTATTTGTATTAAAAAAATTTTTTTGAGACAGGATCTCACTCTGTCGCCCAGGCTGGAGTGCAGTGGCATGATCACAGCTCACTGTAGCCTCTACCTCCTAGGCTCAAGCGATCCTCCCACATCAGCCTCCTGAGCAGCTGGGACTACAGGCACACATGACCATGCCCAGCTAGTTTTTGCATTTTTGATAGAGATGAGGTTTCACTACGTTGCCCAGACTGGTCTCAAACTCCTGAGCTCAAGCTATCCGCCTGCCTTGGCCACCCAAAGTGCTGGGATTCCAGGAATGAGCCAGGGTGCCCGGCCTGTGCAACACTTTTACATGACTGGCAGCGCAGTAGGTTTGTTTACACCAGCATCACCAGAAACACGAGTAATACGTTGTGCTATAGCGTTACCATGGCTACCACACATCACTATGTAATAGGAATTTTTGAGCTCCATTATAACCTTACGGGACCACTGTTGTATATGAGGTTTATTGTTAACCAAAATGTCGTTATGCAGTACATGACTATATATGAGTATACCACAATGTATTTCTCCATTTTATTGGTATATTCACATCATTAAATATTATGCAGCAGTCAAAACAATGCATTTCAGTTACAGGCAACATATGAATGTTGCTTTTGTCCAGGTTTCTGAGAGGAAGATGCCAAGGTGAGATTAAACATAGGAAGATTTTTTTAAGGGCAATGACTAGGAGAGAAAATAGAGAAGGAGCCTGGGAAGGGTGGGGGAGCCATCAGACTACCATGCAAGTCGACCCAGATTTAGGCAAGAGGAAAAGAAGGTGGGATGAAAGTGAACTACATTGCTGTTAGGTCTAAGGAAGACTTGGCAAGGCCACCCAGGTGTCCTTAAGCCATCAGGTGTCAGGGAGCCCCATGTCTCCTAGGAATGGGGCTGCCCTGTGCCTCTGCCACACTCAGTCATTGGCTGAGAGCAGGGCCCCAGGAGCAGTGGGGAGTGTGGCCTTAGGGCAACTCAACGATGGGGGACACACCATAGAAGTGGGGCTCTTGTCAATTACACTCCCAGTGGTTAGAGATCTGTGAGGAATTCCAGTGGCCACAGCAGATGTCTTAGCAACAGAACATTGAGTAGGAAAAAATAAGAAGAATGCATTTGGGATAACATTTTTTGTATGAGGTTAAAAATAGCTAAGCACAAAAAACCTAAAACATCTTTCAGGAATATAGATGGTGAAATTACATGTTGAAAAGTGAGTAAGTGATAGACACTTGAATCAGGAGAATGGGTGGGATTCGCTAAAGGACAGGATGCAGAAGGGGCACATAAGCACATGTAAGCTACTGCCAATATTTTAATTATGTTATTTAAGAAAATTGAGTCAATAAATATACACTTTCATACATACCTATAAGCAACAGGGCCAAACATGGGTCAAAAATGACAGTATTTTATGAGAAAAAAGGATTATTATTAATGTAATTCTGTGACTCTAAGGCCAAAAATGCATTGTTTCTCTCCTATGCGCCTATGTGTTTATCTCTAGTTGTTAGTGATTGAGCTATTGATGGACCAAAAATTGCCCCTGTGTCGCTGATTAAATAATAAGTTGGTTAGGGTTTGTCTCAATCTGGTAAACTGGAATTTGGATGTCCTGTTATAGAAGCTTAGATGGAGTATTCAAACTCCAAGTGCTCAGGTAGGAGAAAGAGAGGACAGTTGATGTACATGAACCTTCTCCAAGGAGTATTCGGTTGTCTCCTTCTTAGGCAAGGTAGGAGCCTAGAGTTCAGAGCTCTAGGAATGAAGATAGGTCATTTGCGGCATCAAGTCCAAGGGAGCAGGAAGACAGCAAAAGATAGCAGGCCAGAGGGTTATCAAGGGGCACAAGAGCATCATGGTCATAACTATAGGCTCTGAAGCCAAACTCTCTAGGTTTGAATCCCAGCTCTATTACATTTTAGATTTTTCATCTAATCTCTTTATGCCTCAGTTGTTTTGTTTGTTTGTTTGTTTGTTTTTTGAGACAGGGTATCACTCTGTCACCCAGGCTGAAGTGCACTGGCACAATCACGGCTCACTGCAGCTTCAGCCTCATGGGCCCAAGCTATCTTCCCACCTCCGGCTCCTGAATAGCTGGGACCACAGGCATGTGCCATTATGCCAAGCTAATTTTTTAATTTTTTGTACAGACAAGGTTCTCACTATGTTGCCCAGGCTGGTCTGAAACTCCTGAGCTCAAATGATCCTCCTGCCTTGGCCTCCCAATGTGCTGAAGTTATAGGTGTGAGCCACTTTTTCCAGCCTGTGCCTTGGTTTTCACATGCATAGAATGGAGATAATAGTACCTTCTCTGCAGTGTCTTTGTAAAAAGTAAATGACTCCATATACCTAAGATGCTTAAATCAGACCCTGAGACATAGTGTATCAATCAAGATGGGCTAGTATATGTTTCAAAAACGGGCTACCTCCAAATACTTGTGTCTCCTAAGGAAAAGTTGTATTCTCCATGCATACAAGGTCAAGTAGGACAAGGCTATTGATCATGAGCTCTTGCACTGAGATCCATAAAGCCAGGGGGAAGAAAGTGATGATACTCGCTAACAGCTTTGTCCACCCAACACCAAGAACCCTGCCATGTGTTTTTTGCTGCTCAGCTATAAAGCGTCAGCACAGGGCTCTGTCCTATATCTCCTCACCGCAGGATTTAGGTGGATGGAAGTTCCACTGTTTGGATAATTGTCTATTGCAGTGGCAATGAAGGAGACAAGACAAAATGTACACTGGTCTTAAAGGTTTCTTCTCAGATGTCATTTCTTCCAGCATTTTGTTGACTGAAGCAAGGCTCATGATTACACCTTACCTTAAGTGGGCAAGGAATTGCAAGTTTTCACCTTCCTGAATGTAGGAGAAGCAGAATATCTGTAAACAATCAACTTCTGGGGAATATCCCCAAGGTGACTTTGCCTGGGCCACTTCCAAAATTACTAGTTGAGGCCCCCACATGAGTTTTCAGGGCATCACTTAACGATGTACTTTCTGATGTCAGAGTCCCAAAAGGAATAACCACCTCAGTCACCATTTCTGCTATGTGAATCAGTTGTCTTGGGCTCTGTGCTGCTGCTAACAATAACACAGCCAAATGAAATAGCTCCAGTGGTGTAAGGGAAGTACATATGAAGGAGATAAAAGAATAGACTTCTTTCGGATCACCAGCAAATCTACAAGATCAATGGCATGAGCACGACACATGGCTCCAGTCCATTATCCCATTGACCTGTGGCTACTCTGAGCTGAGTTACTGGACTGCTTCAAGCCTACAAGGTTCTTTCTGTTGACTGTGAATTAATCATTCAGAAGCCAACAGACACCATTTGTTCACATTTAGTAAACATTGCTAATGGTGACAATGTATAATGGTGACTGACTAATAACATATTCTGTGTTCTCATGGAGCTTTCAAACCAGTGCAGGGGTGGGGAGAGAACTGATATTAAACAAACACATAAATAAGCCTATAATTAAAATCAAGATGTGTGCTTTGAAGGGAGGGGATGTACCCGGGATTCAGGGGAGGCTTTCTGGAGTTAATATTGGAGCTGATACCTAGAGAATAACTTGGCATCGATCAAATCAAGTTTGAAGAAAGGAGGAGAGTATTTTCAGGCAAAAAGAAATATGGGGGTTAAGAAAGGATCTGGAGTGAGAGGGTGTATAATGAATATATAATTTTTTTAAAAGGAAAATTTTGACTGTAGTGTAGAGATAGAGCAGGGAGAGTGGTCAAGACAAAGCTATGCTTTAGGTCATATTAAGAACATTAGTTTTGTTTTTTTTTTTTTTTTTTTTTGAGACAGAGTCTCACTGTCTCCCAGGCTGGAGTGCAGTGGCGCGATTTCGGCTCACTGCAAGCTCTGCAGCCCGGGTTCACGCCATTCTGCTGCCTCAGCCTCCCAAGTAGCTGGGACTACAGGCACCCGCCACCATGCCTGGCTAATTTTTTGTATTTTTAGTAGAGATGGGGTTTCACCGTGTTAGCCAGGATGGTCTCCATCTCCTGACCTCGTGATCCGCCCACCTCTGCCTCCCAAAGTGCTGGGATTACAGGTGTGAGCCACTGCACCTGGCCAAGAATATTAGTTTTATGGCTAGACACAGTGACTTACACCTGTAATCCCAGCACTTTGGGAAGCCGAGGCAGGTGGATCACCTGAGGTCGGGAGTTCGAGACCAGCCTGATCAACGTGGAGAAACCCCATCTCTACTAAAAATACAAAATTAGCCAGATGTGGTGGCACATGCCTGTAATTCCAGCTGCTCAGGAGGCTGAGGTAGGAGAATCGCTTGAACCTGGGAGGCAGAGGTTATGGTGAGCCAAGACAGTGCCATTGCACTCCAGCCTGAGCAACAAGAGCGAAACTCTGTCTCAAAAAAAAGAAAAAAAAAGAATATTACTTTTATTTCAAGAGTAATAAGAAGCCATAGATGAAGGAGCCTTTCCTAATTTCCTAATATTGTGTGAATCATTGAATGGGGTCCAAGAAGGGGCAGCGTGTACATGAAAGGACAGCAATGACCTTCAGTAACTCTGGAGGACACAGTTCCTGATGTACTCTGCTAATGGGAAGGAGAAACAGTTGAGACCACTGTTTCCTAAAGAGAGTTCCTCTAAACACAAGTCTCTAAAGACGTCCCTTTCAAAAAGCATTGTGTTCAAAAAAATATATGTGGCAGTTGTACAATGTCTAGAACGCTAGGGGAGCCACAGTACATGAGCTATAATCAAGGTTAAGTTCTACAGGAAAGAGGAAAATTGCTTAGCTTAATATTTCTAGAACTTCCTGTGATTGTGAAGGCATTTTATTTTCAAATAAACCCTGTTTCCAACCTGTGGCGCTAATGTCTGGTATTTTCAGACTTGTGTAGACAATCTGGACTTATACATAGTCATACAGAAGTTTAAAAAATGAAAAGAAAACATTTTGTATACACAAGATTTTAAATATGGATAGTAACAGGTAATCAGCCAGAAAAAACAAAACATTGGCTCCAGAACACCAATGTGTCAAAATCCCACATTTAAGAACCACCGAATCTAAGGCCGATAAAAAGGACAGTGCTGAAAGATTCTGGCTGGGAAACAGCTTAGAAATTCAGGGAACCTGTGGGGATATGCTGTGATGATTCCAGGCTGTTATCTGACAAGTGTGTCAGGACAAATCGTCCAAAGTGGTAAAGTTCCACATTGTAAAGCTTCAAGAGAATGGACTTTGACAGTCAACCTCATGCTGGCCTGTATCCCTGAATTGTGGGTGTGACTGCACAGTTTGCTTAGACTAAACCTCCTTTGCCATTACTAAGTTCATGAAGAAAATGAAAATCAAGATTCTTAACAGAAGAAGAAGAGTAAAAGCTTGTAATTCAAAGAAGAGAGATTCAAGAATTGCATAATGGCCCCATGTTGGTGGGTACAGAGAGCTGGAGCAGAGGGTAAATCTCATAGATCTTGGGGCAAACAGTATACAAGAGGAAAGGAGCAGAGTGTGTCCCAGGCTAGAGAGAGGAGGTGATGTTAACATCAGGCTTACCAAGCGTTGGGGGGGTAGAATGGGAAGACTGCAGGAAAACTTAGGGACTATCTAGTCCCAGTCATTTGTGCTGTGGACAGAGCTTTGAGTTACTAAAGAATTTTTCCAAGGTCACACAGCCCAGAGAGTTGCTGAGCCAGAACTATAATGCCATGCTCTTACCCTCATTCCAGGCTATCTGTGCCAAGTGGAAAGAGCAGTGGTAACTCTGGCAGTGCAATTTTAATCATTTAAATAAAATATAAAATTAATATCCCTAAGCCTAAATTATAGATAGATTTTTTATCTTTAAGAGACAAGAAGAAAGGCTGAAGTTTTTTAGATATACATAGGCCTGGGAATTAAAAATGGGCAGTTCTCCAAAAAGTTAGATATTATGATAGATATCAAGCATTTTCTTTTCACCCATTCATCCTTTTTTTTTTTTTTTTTTTTTTTTTGAGACAGAGTCTCACTCTGTCACCCAGGCTGGAGTGTGTAGTGATGTCATCTTGGCTCACTACAACCTCTGCCTCCCAGGTTCAAGTGATTCTCCTGTCTCAGCCTCCCAAGTAGTTGGGATTACAGACATGATCACCATACCAGGCTCATCTTTTTGTATTTTTAGTAGAGACAGGGTTTCACCCTCGAGCTCCTGACCTCAAGTGATCTGCCCGCCTCAGCCTCCCAAAGTGCTGGGATTACAGGCATGAGCCACCGCGCCTAGCCTCATTCATAAAAATCTATATGAACTTTTGGTTCCAGGCAAGAACAGGTAAGCACACTCAGCCATATCTCTCCTGGTAACTACAACTAAAAACTCTAGATCAACACACATAATTCAACTATCAAAAGGCTCTGAAAAGTGGATGAAAGCAGTCAGAGTGGGTAAGGATAACTGGACTCCAGGCATGATTGGGTGGTGATTTCTCTAAAGACATTTTTGTTGTGTCTTTTTTTGGCGTCTCATAGATTTTGTTCTGGGTGCTGAAGCAGCCTGAAAAACTGGACACAGACAGAAAGAAGCCCTTAGGAAAGCCAGAGTCTCTGGAAAGGGAGGACCCTATCGGTCTAAATCCTTTTGACTTTATCGGCTCTACTCCAGGCAAACACCAGCAAAGAATTGGTCCCCCTTCCACTCTCACTGGTAGCTGAGGTGGTCCCTGAGGGGCAGAGTCCTGTTGAGTCTCTGTGCTCTACACCAGGCAAATACCAGCAAGAAGCAGAGCTTCTTCCCTTCCTCACCAGTACAGCAGACCCTATAGGTACGATAATGCCTCAGCTTTCTAGCTAGACATCAGGAAGGGGAAACCCTAAAGGCCAGAGACTGCAGGACAGAGTGGATAATTATGAAGAAGGTGCTGAAGAAAAGGATCCTTTAAAGCTGTGTATAAGGAAGTGTTGAGCTTACTCCTGAACTGAGCATGTGTGAAGCTGAGTGGAATCAGCACAGTAAGGACTTTAAGCCCTGAACTATGGAGTAGATCATTGCCCAGGTTTCAGACTGGCAGCTGGGTGATGTATAGGCAGAGTGGACCAGAACATCACTGTAAATGCTTTAGAAAGTTGGCCAGGTTGTGAGTCTAAACCTGAGTTGCCTGACTGATTTTAAAAACAAGTCAATGCTTTTCAGAAGATTTAAATAGGACTCAGGATTTTATCACATTATATCCTTGATGCAACCCCAAATTATTTGACATGTAAAGGACTATGAAAACTTAAACAAGTGTCAAGAGAAAGGGCAATCAACAGAAGCCAGCATGGAGCTACTTAAATATTGAAATAGATAAAGACTTTAAAGTGGCTATTATAATTATGCATTAATAAATAAAGGTAAATATTTTTTAAATAAGTGGAAAGACAGAAGTTCTCAGCAAAGAAAGAAAAGCTATATAAAAGAACCAAATGGAAATTTTAGAATTGAAAAATTCACTGGAGAGACTCAATAGCAAACTGGAGATGTCCTCAAACTATACCTCACACCATATACAAAACTTGACTCAAAATGGATCATAGAATTAAATGTAAAACTGTAAAACTCATCAAAGGAAATATTTTTAAAACTTTGTGATTGGGTTAAGCAAAGAGACTTTAGATACAAGAAAATAAAGACAATCCATAAAAGAAAATATGGTAAAATTTGACTTCATAGGAATAAAAAAGCCTTTATCACTCTGCAAAATATACTGGTTTTTGTTGTTGTTGTTGTTGTTGTTGTTTTGTTTTGTTTTGTTTTTTGAGATGGAGTCTCGCTCTTGCCCAGGCTGGAGTGCAGTGGCACTATCTTGGCTCACTGCAAGCTCCGCCTCCCGGGTTCACACCATTCTCCTGCTCAGCCTCCCAAGTAGCTGAGACTACAGGCTCCCGCCACCACTTTTTTGTATTTTAGTAGAGACGGGGTTTCACCATGTTAGCCAGGATGGTCTCGATCTCCTGACCTTGTGATCCACCCGCCTTGGCCTTCCAAAGTGCTGGGATTACAGGTGTGAGCCACCATGCCCAGCCTCAAAATATACTGTTAAAGCAATGGAAAGACAGGTTATAAGCAAGGAGAAAATATTTATAATCACATATCAAATGAGGGACTTGTATCCAGAATATATGAAGGACTCCAAATTCAGTGATTAGAATTAACCTATTTTAAAATAGGCAAAAGATTTTGACAGACACTTCACCAAAGAAGATATATGGATAGCAAATAGAATGCTTAAGATTAATAAAATTAATAAGATGAATGAAAAGATGCTTCAATATAATCAATTAGTGAAATGCAAATTAAATGACAATTTGAAGGGTGCTGGTGAGAATGTAAATCAACAAGAACTCTCCTATGTTGCTGATGGGAATGTGAAATGGCACAGCCACTCTGGAAAATTGCTTGGGAGATTTTTATGAAGTTTGATGTATATTTACCAGATGACCCAGCAATCCTACTTTTAGGCATTTATCCTAGAGAAATAAAAATATGTTTACACAAAAATCTGTGCACAAATGTTTATAGCAGCATTATTCATAATCACCAAAACACAGGAAACAACCAAATTAGCATTAATGTCTGAATGGATAAACAAACCGTGTTCCATTTACGCAATGGAATACAACTTAGCAATAAAAATGATTAATTACAAATACAGACAACAACATAGGTGAATCTCAAATGCATTATGCTGAGTGAAATCTCAGTATCTAAAGGTTACGGATTTATTCCATTTAGGAATCATTCTGGAAAAGGCAAAAGCAGACAGATGAGTGGTCTCCAGGAGTTAGGAATACAGAAAGGGTTTAACTAAAAAAAGGCAGCTGGAGGGAGATCTTTGGGGTATTCAAATTGTTCTCTATCCTGACTGTGATGCTGGTTATAGGAATCTATGCATGTGTGAAAATTCATAGACTTGTACATAAAAAAATGAACTTCACTCTTTGTAATTTGTATAACTAAAGAAATGTTTAGGCCAGGCACACTGGCTCACGCCTGTAATCCCAGCACTTTGGGAGGCCAAGGCAGCTGGATCATCTGAGGTCAGGAGTTCAAGACCAGCCTGGCCAACATGGTGAAACCCTGTCTCTGCTAAAAATACAAAAATTAGCCGTGTGTGGTGGCAGGTGCCTGTAATCCCAGCTACTCGAGAGGCTGAGGCAGGAGAATCGCTTGAACCTGGGAAGTGGAGGTTGCAGTGAGCTGAGATCATGCCACTGCACCCCAGCCTGGGCAACAGAGTGAGACTCTGTCTCAAGAGACAAAATAAAAAATAACAGCGTTCCTATTGTATACCATAAACTCTAAAAATAAAAAGATGATTTAATGCTTGAAAGGGGACTTAAACTGCGTAATGTAAAAATGTAACTTTTAAGATTTCCTTGAGTCTAGTTTTCATTCCCAAATGGCCTCTCTTTCTAACAGATTTATTCTAAAACTTTCTATATCTACTGGCAAGGGAAAAGAAGGATGTGACTTGTGATGCTAATGGGAGTAAGAAGTAGGTGAGGACTTGAGAAAAGGTGTTTGATTAGAACATTTAAAAATATCTCTTTCACCCAAGCTTCGTGCTGAGAACTAACTTGACACCACTGAGCAGATGCTGTGACAGGGAACGGCTGGGGTCCACACACCGTCCTGCCCCAGAGCAATCGGGGCAGAGTTTCCTAATCCTGTGGTTGCTGACCTCCCTGCATAGCAGTTCCCGCTGGCCATTCATCTGGGGATGGAAGAAGGATGGGAGTGGTGGGAATAAAAATTTATATTCTAACATGTTAAGTAAAAATGATAAAGATTCTTTTTTTTTTTTTTTTGGAGACAGAGTCTCGCTCTGTTACCCAGGCTGGAGTGCAGTGGCACCATCTCGGCTCACTGCAGCCTCTGCCTCCCAGGTTCAAGCAATTCTCATGCCTCAGCCTCCGTGGTAGCTGGTATTACGGGCACCTGCCACCACGCCCAACTAATTTTTGTATTTTTAGTAGAGATGGGGTTTCACCATGTTGGCCAGGCTGGTCTCGAACTCCTGAGCTCAGGTGATCAGCCCACCTCGGTCTCCTAAAGTACTGGGATTACAGGTATGAGCCACTGCACCTGGCCAAGATTCTTTATGTCTAGAATGACCAAAAGGGGACAAATTGGTGGTATTGACGAGCTAAAAGATAATAGATGGATATAAAATAACTGAGTAATAACTAATTTATGGAACTTAACACCCTAGTATACATTCCTTTCTCTCAAAGGTGCTCAGACTGCAGGGCAGAACTCCATGAAGAAAAGTTTCCTACATGGAAACCCAGGTGGGGCCAGGTGGGCTGAACACAGAATGTCTTGCTTTCACCTAGAGTCAGATCAACGCATTCACCGAGAAAAATTCGCTCGGAAATAACAGGTGTGCCATCCAAACAACGCACAAACAGCCCTCTCCCTCCCACAATGAGGGGAAGCAAAGTCCCAAATGACGAAAGAGATTAACACTGCTGTGATTATTTTCATTTCAAAAAGGGCCCACTTAAAATATTTACTTCGGCAGTTCCTTCAAGTGTGGACCACCTCTGGGCCATTCAGATTTCCTTCGTAAATCATTAATCACTGAGTCAGGGCTTGCAGGGAGGGAGAGTTCGCAGTTCTTGCCAATTGAAGATCAATAGAAGTAAAGGTAAATCATCTCGGAAGTGATGATGTGAGCCAATGGGGGAGATGTGATTGCGATTTACGCCCAGTGCTTCAGGAAACGCGTCTTTAGAAAGAAGGGAGCTGTCCCTCGAGTGTGGAGGTGGGAGACTGCTCTTCCCAAAGCCGACTGCAGGTGCCACAGAGAATTGGGAGTGTGCCCATGTGTCCTCTCTCCACTGGAAGGGCCTGAGACTGAACGTGGCAGGTACCAGGCAAGCTCAATCCATCCTGCCTTCTGGGCCGCACTCGCTCATTACGGAAGGCTGCAATTTCATTTCAGATCGGCAGTGTAAAACCTGTTGTCATATTTTATGAGATGATGTTAACTCTGCTATGAAATTATACCCTGAGAATACCCCAGAGCCAGCTCAGTACATATAAATAGCCATTTATCAGATGCAACCCATAATCTTCCCGCTGCTGTGACCCATTCTGTAATTTTCCCTCGGCTGACAAGCTACAAATGAAGAGTGTACTTAGATTTCAGTTATGAGGTTTAAAATATGGATGTGGATATAAAAAGCTAAGCCCTTCAAGAAGAAACCAGGGAATTTTCCCATTAAATTCTAAGGACTTTCGTCCATCTGCTTTATCATCATGTAAGAATCCCGTGATCCCTGCATTGACCTCCCACACAATCTTTTACCTACTGATTCTCTGTCATGCCTCTGTCCGCTCGTGTTTTCCTAACTGGTCCTTTATGTGCCATTCCTCTCCCATTACCAACACAGGCACTTCTCTTCTACATGCTTATAAAACGTGTGTGTAAGCTGAGAACCACATTATGTTTGTGGACATGATGATGTGAGCTTTAACCACTGAAACTTTTTTTTTCCTCCACGAAAAACATGTCATGAACTATTACTATGTGCCAAACACTACATACTAGACATCTTACACATATACTTTCATTTTATATACCTTTGGCCCTCTGTATCTGTGGGATGCATGTCCGAGGATTCAACCAACCTCAAAAAGAAAATATTCAGGAAAATATATAAAAAATACAATATCACAATAAAAAAAATACAAATTTTAAAATCTAGTATAATAACTATTTGCACAGCATTTACATTCTGTGAGATATTATAAGTAATCTAGAGATGATTTAAACTACACAGAAGGATTTATGTAGGTTATATGCAAATACTACCATCTTTGATATTAGGGACTTGAGCATTCTCAGATTTTAGTATCCACAGGTGGTCCTGGAACCAATCACCCCGCGAATACTGAGGGACAACTGTATGAAGAAACTGTGGTTCAGAACAAACTAAGATCATGAGTAGTTAACAGTTGGAACCAGGATTTGAACCTAGACTATTAGTTTCCTGTGGCTGCTGTAACAAATAATCAAAAACTGGGTGGTTTAGAAAAACAGAGATGTATTCTCTCACAGCTCTGGAGGCCAGAAGTCCAAAATCAAGGTGTTGGCAGGGCTGCACTCCTTCCACAGTCTCTAGGGGAGTATCCATTCCTTGCCTCTCCCAGCTTCTGGTGATTGTTAACATCCTTCAGCCTATGGCCACGTCTCTCTCTGCTCTGTCTTCTCTGCGTGTGTGTGTGTCTCTCTCAAAACTCCTTTCACCTCAGTCCCACGAGGACACATGCTACACTGTATTTAGGGCCCATTTGGAAAATCCAAGGTAAGTGCCTTCTCTCAAGATTTTTTACTTGATCACATTTATTTGCCATGTAAGGTAGCATTCACAAGTTCCAGGGATTTGAAGAGGTTATCTTTTGGGGATCCGTTTTTCAGCCTACCACAGACTTTAAAGCCATCAAAGTCCCCATGGGTCCCCATCCCCAGTCATGCATAAGAAGTCTTTGGACTGCGGGGAACTAGAGGTAGTGGCTGCCTAGTTCATGAAGTCAAGTTGCACCTTTGCCAATCTCCACTTACATGAAGTTTCCAGGGACCGAAAATTCACAAATTCATTTCATTTGAATCACTAAAAAACCAAGATACTTGAATATAATAATAATCACCTTCATACAGGTCAGTTTATCACATTAACTCTAGTCACTCACAGCCCTGCAGAAACAAGACAAAAGCAAATCAAGTCTGATGGACAACATGAGCTATTCACATTTTATTCAGGTACATTATGCTGACATAAACAATGACTTTGAAATGCCCCTTGAGCTTGTTTTTTTTTTTTGAGGCTTTATCTGCTGGGCACTGAAACATATGGATGAAAAAATGCAGTACGTAATTATGTGTAAGTTTTATTGATGTAACAACTTTGATATGCTTGATTATAACAGAAGTTATGCAGTGATCTCTTTATATGTTGAAATTGTTTGCCAAATTGGCACTTCTTGACCCATTTGTTTGTTGTCTTCATGACCCCATGGCTAGGAACTCTCCAAAATATTCTGTTTCTTGCTGGAAAGACCTTTTCATAACCTTTTTTAAAATGCTTATTTTAAAAGGAATTTTATATCAACATTAAAAACAATTTTGAAAGAATAATAAAAACCACCCATAATCCCACCTGCCTAACAAACAAGAGTTTTCATGAGTAGCGTGTTCTAACCTTAATGAACATCACAGCGCTACTCCATCAACACTTGAGACTATATGCAAAAGAGAAACAGGAACTATTTGGTTTTCAGTTGTGAGGCATAGAACTATCACATGTTTTGATTAAAGCATGTAGGCCCCCCCACAACAGTCTTATGAATAAATAGACACTCATCATGCCCCAGCACTTATGAATAAATAGACCCTCATCATGCCCCAGCACCTGAACATGTTAACAGTGTTATAAAATCAGTAGGCAGTAGCCTGGCAAATTCAAAGTTACTAGAAATTTTCATTTTGATTCATTGGTGGACTAGTGCTAGAACTTTATCATAAACAATCAGACTGGGTCCTTGCAGAGATTTTGGATTTTCCCATGGAAAATGCTCATTTTTGGTTTCTCATCAACTTTCCAGCCATCTCTTTCTACCATCTGTTGAGCCCAAGGAATGCACACTTTCTTTTAGAACTACTAGTAAATACTAGGAAAACACTAACATGGAATATAGCTCAAATCCAAATGATTGGGTTTTTTTTGTTTGTTTGTTTGTTTGTTTGTTTTTGAGACAGAGTCTCGCTCTGTTGCCCAGGCTGGAGTTCAGTGGCATGATCTCGGCTCACTGCAACCTCTGCTTGCCAGGTTCAGGCAATTCTCCTCCCTCAGCCTCCCGAGTAGCTGGGACTACAGGTGTGTGCCACCACGCCCAGCTAATTTTTTGTATTTTTGGTAGAGATGGGGTTTCACCACGCTGGCCAGGCTGGTCTCGAACTCCTGACCTCATGATCCTCCTGTCTTGGCCTCCCAAAGTGCTAGGATTATAGGCGTGAGCCACTGTGCCTGGCCCCAAATGATTGTTGAATACTTTATTAAGGATGGTCTTGAGAACATGAATGAAGATAATGATGAATTAACTGCAGGGAAAAAATTGTAAGGTTGGTGAAATCTGCTTAGTTGACCATAATATTTCATCCTTTCTACTTCCTGAAATACAGCCCCCACCACACACTCCTGTGGTACTCTCATGGTACACTTGGCTGTCACAAAGAAGACTGGCAGCTCACAACTTAAATTAGTTGTTCAGACTTCAAAGAGGAACTCCCCCAGGACTCTCTGGGGAGCCAGCAGGGGGCACTCAAGGGATGATTCATGAATGGTGGTGATGGATCTTCTGACGAAGTGGTTTTATAAGATCAGGAGAGGGGTAGTTGCTTTCCTTGGACACCTCAACCCTCAAATCACACTATAAAGGTGGCTCCTTCCTTTGTTTAAGTAAATATTAGATCTCCTTGTTGGAATCACTGTGCTCAGGGGTGTGTGTGTGTGTGTCTGTGTGTGTCTGTGTGTGTGTGTGTCTGTGTGTGTCTGTGTGTGTGTCTGTGTATGTGTATGTGTGTGTGTGTGTCTGTGTCTGTGTGTGTGTGTGTGTTCATGTAAGTGCATGTGTATGCAGGCCGAAAAAAAGAGGCTGAGGCCGGGTGCGGTGGCTCACGCCTGTAATCCCAGCACTTTGGGAGGCCAAGGTGGGAGGATTGCTGAGCCCAGGAGTTCGAGACCAGCCTGGGCAACATAACAGGAACCCCATTTCAAAAAATAAAAGTAAAAGAGGCTGAAAGGCGGAATATAAGTAAATCCATAAATAATTATGCTGAAGGAAATTACCATCAAATGAGTCTTGTAGTAAATACAATGAAAAGGAAGTTGCTTTATTTCTCTGTTTTTGTTTTGTGAAGCTGAGTAAGACAGAGTGTTTAATGGAAAATAGACTGGACTAAACAGGCAACAATTTCCCTGTAGGTCCGAGAAGCCTGTGCAACTGCAAGCAAGGCAGCGAGCCACTCTCCACCGCACTTGCCTCATCTGTAAAATGGGTGCCATAGCCAACCAGTGAAAAGGTGGTTTGTAGCTCTAAAAATCTGATTTAACTGTTGTAGAAGTTCAGAATTTCTTAAAACTGGGCTCTGCTTTATAACTCCATGAAGTAAAAATCCTAAAAATAGGATTCTATCACCAAATATCACCTGAGCACCAGCTTTGTATTAGATGCTGTGCTGGCTAACATGCTGCTGTTAACACATAGGAAGATTGGATTGTGTTTTCATGAACATTATGATTCTGAGAGTTTATTTTCAGAGTCAGAGACTCATGCAATTTGGAAGAGGTCTTGGAGATTTGGTCAGCCCATCCTCCCAGAGCTGACATATCCTGACACAGTCCTCCTGGTCTCTGTCTGAACACCTGGATGTTCAGTTTCTCATCCAGCCATCTAGTCCATTGGTACACAGTTCTTATTTAGAATTTTTTTCTGTATAACTAAACCAATGCTGTTTCTCCTTAAGTCTTGTAATACCTCTTATACCTCTCTCCTCTTCTTTCAGATATTTGAAGTTCTTTGTACTACAAATATCTGTTAAAAAAGGAAAGAAAACACAATGATTATGGATTTATTTGTGTCTCTATTATAGCAGCTGTTGATTTACCCCCTGTATTACTTCTCTCCGGGTCAGACAACCCCTCTCTATTAATAAACTTCTTGAGGTCAGATAGCATTCTTTCTCGTTTTTCAGTCTCTCACAGCACACAGTGCTCCTCTTTTCATGTGGCAGGTCCTCAGTAAATGTTTCTTGATTTATGAATAGCATCCCTTTAAATACTTGCAGGCTGCTATCAGTTTTCCCCAAGCCTCTTCAGGCTAAAAATTCTAAATTCTCCATTGCTTGGTGTACAATAAACACCCTTCTTTTAACACCTTCCGCATGTCAGAGGACTGCCCCCAGCCCTGGCACTTTGGTCCCCTAGACAGAATTAAATGATCAGTGTGAGGTTGTTTAATCCAGCCCTGTATTCCTTGACCTCCCCAATCACCTCACCACCTGGGGACTCAAGAAAGCTGGTGGAGACCAAATATCCTGTGCTTTCACAGGAACTTTGGTGAATCAGGTTTCTCTCACCCTATTCTTGTGGAAACTGACTGTTTAAAACTGAATTCAGAGCTTCACATTTATTTCTGTTAAAATTCATTTTGTGATAGTTTCATCCCTGCTCCCCAAACTGTAACGACCTTTCTGTATCGCAATTATCTCATTAGGTATCAATCCCAACTATGTGTCATCTGATAATGGTCCAACAAGCACTATACATGTCCAGGTAAAAGAACATGAAAAAGTATTAGGCAAGAGAGGATAAAGTATTAGGCTGGAACACATAAAACTACCATTTGTATAGGTCAAAAGTGCTCACATATCACCAGTATTTAATGGTGCAGCCTAAGGCATTGTTACATGACTTCCAAAATGGCAGGGAGGTTTCACTCGAGCTTCTCTTGCTGCAACTGCTTAAACGTGTGCTACTGTGCCTCACTGCAGCCTGTGCAGCCTACATTTCCTCCTGTTGTCCTGAAAGGCATGTTGATGCTCATTATCCATCGCTTTGCTGAAAGTCTCTCAGAGTCAAGGGGAAGAGCAAAAGCTCCAGAGCCAGCCTGCCCGTTGAGCTATGGCTCTGTTACACTGGCTGTGTGACCTCTGACAAGTTCATTGACTCCCCTGTGCCTGTGTTTCCTCTTCTGGAAATAGAGATAATGGTAGTACTGTTACTGAATTTTGCTCCTTAGTTCAGCTAAGACCTGGCTTCTTGTCACACAACCAGGAAAATTTAGGCACGTGGACATATCAAAGGGTGCGTAGAGCAGGATTTTATTGGGTGAAAGGTGAAAAAATGAAAAAAGAGACCAGGCGCAGTGGCTCACAACTGTAATCCCAACACTTTGGGAGGCCGAGGTGGGCGGATCACCTGAGGTAAGGAATTTGAGACTAGCCTGCCCAACATGGCGAAACCCTGTCTCTACTAAAAATACAAAAAATTAGCCGGGCATGGTGGTGGGCACCTGTAATCCCAGCTACTTGGGAGGCTGAGGCAGGAGAATCACTTGAACCCAGGAGAGGTTGCAGTGAGCTGAGATCACACCACTGCACTCCAGCCTGGGTAACAAGAGCAAAACTCCATCTCAAAAAAAAAAAAAAAAGAAAAAAGAAAAAAGATCTCAGCAATCTGTGATGGACCCCTGCTAACAGGCCCTCTACCTCACTGATTGATTGCCAGGTCACCGCTGGAGCTGAAGAGAGCAGGCTCTTCCTCTGCATAATGTGTGAGTTTCCTGTGGCTCCACCCACTTCCCACAGTGCACATGCCAGGGTCTAGTCAGCTGTGGGCATGCACAGACAAGCCCTGGGCATCTAGCCCTCATCTGCACAAAAGCATCTGATGTAAACATTTGTGAAGCGGGTCAGAGATTCTCTGGGGACTCCTTTTTATCTGCCTAGGATTTGACTGTCTCAGGACCTGCCTCACATGACTCTTTGAGGCCCGAAGAAATGGAGTGCTTGGAGACATGCTGGCAGGTTGTGCTCAGTAATGTTGACGATTATTAGTATAACATCTTTCCCTGGAAAATCAGGCTGAGTGCAGGGCTTTTCGCTCCTTTATTCCACAAAGTACTGATGAACTGCCTAATGTAATTAAATCAACCCAGAATTTTCCCAGGGATCAGCATCAAGCCCACGGGGTGGCAGATTCTGAAATATGTATTTCCCCACTTTAAAGATAAGCACACTGGTCCTTCTCTCAGCTTTCAGGCAGGTTCTTGTGCCCTGTCGCCCAAGGTTGAGGTAAGGGTTTCCCAATCGCATCTGCACATTTTCTCATCCAGCAGCAGATTTAAGCCCATGAAAAACAAGGAAGGGGCTCTTACTATTTATTCAACTAGTTAGTGCTCAAATCCTTTCCTAGCCAATATCATGCTTTTCATTATCATTAGAAGATCATTTTCCTTGATCGAGAAAATTAAAAAAATTATGAAATAAATTGTTCTGCCTTCTCTGTGCTGCTGTTAACACTAAATTGAGCAATTCCCATATGCTTCCTTGTCCTTCTTCCAGTTCCAAGCATAGCTAAAAAGCTTCTTCAATTGTCGTTGGCATGCTTCATAAACCTTGCCTGGTTCTGACCTTTACCATGCAGGCATAATACCTACTTGTGTCATTCTTTGTGTTAGCCCCCAACTCAGTGTACTTCATTCACCTATGCAGATCCTTTAAAGACCTGAGATCATCTGGGAGCTCCCTCTGTGGCCACACTAACTGTTTCCCATTTTTCTCCCTTATCACAATAATTTATGACTAGAGAGTTAGAATTTCTATTTAGAACCTGCCATTCCTCTTAAGTCACTCAATCTTTTTGAAATCAGACTACATGGTCACAGCTATTTTTTCTCCAAACTTTTTTGAGTTCTATTTTCTTAAAACCTAAATTAGATGTTGGCGCTTTGACAAACATTTTCTTCCTATACTATAATATGATGGTCCCTTGTATATGAGGTTGCTATCAATTTCTCCTCTTTCTTCCCAGTTCCTCAGTTTTGGTCAGTGGAGAGCAAACTGGTCAGTGGAGAGTAACCGTCCTTCATTGCATCTTTCAACTTCTGAGAGACTGCATCACTGGCAAAGAAAGTCAAGAATTTATTAGATATTGTGAGGCTTTTTGAGGGCAGGCAGAATGAGACTCCTATTAATTATTTTAAGTAAGCTTTTTAAAATTATATGTACAGAAAAGGTCCAAAATCATAAGTGTAGAGCTAGAGCTCAATTTATGTATGTATGTATGTATGTATGTATGTATTTATTTTTGCAACAAGGTCTCATTCTATCACCCAAGCTGGAAGCAGTGATGTCATCATGACTCACTTCAGCCTCAACTTCCCGAGCTCAAGTGATACTCCCACCTCAGCCTCCTGAGTAGCTGAGACTACAGGTGCACTCCACCTTGCTTGTCTAATTTTTGTATATTTTTTGTAGAGATGGGGTTTCACCATGTTGCCCAGGCTGGTCTCCAACTCCTGGGCTCAAGCGATCCACCAGTCTTGACCTCCCAGAGTGCTGGGGTTACAGGTATGAGCCACTGTGTCCTGCAAGCTCAGTGAATTTCTACGAAGTGAACACACCCATCTAACCACCTAATTACAAAACCTATCAGCTCCACTGAAACTTTCTTCTTGCCTCATAAATTAGTTTTAATGGAATTATAATCTGTACTGGGAAGGCGACAATGACCATAATAGGAGTAACCATTTCTTGAGAACTTAACTTTGTGCCAAGCACTGTGCTAAACAATCTATAAGTATATAAGCTCCACAGTTCTGTGAGGTGAGTCTCATTATTATCCCCATTTTAAAGATAAGAAACTGAAGCTGGGAGGAAATAGGGAGATGTTGGTTAATGTCAGAGGCCATAAGTCTGTGAGATCTATTGCAGAGCAGGGTGACTACAGCTAACCATATATTGTTTATTTCAAACTTGCTAAGAGAATAAATTTCAAATGTCTCACCATGAAAAATGATAAGTGAGGCGATAGATATGTTAATTAGATTGATTTAATCATCCCGCATTGTATAAGTATATCAAAACATCACATTGTACCCTATAAACATACATAATTATCTTTCAATTAAAATAATATTAATTTTAGAATAATAAATTTAAAAACACACAAAGACATCACTCTCACAAAAAGGCTCTGGCTGTTGAATGGTCAGCCAATAGTGGCTGCCTCAGCTACTGGGAATGTGAAAGTTGTTTCCCAGGATCCAGTAAATTTTATAAAAGCCATAATAAGTAACAATAACAGAAAAGGAGCAAAAGAGTTATTTCCACATATATTATGAGACAGGAATGAATACCAGTTTTCAACCAGAAATGTCCATGACCCAGAGTGCCCTGTTTCCTTGGAGTTCTAGCTAACTTAAATGTTATTGTGACCATTTGTACTTGCTCACCACATAGTGTGATGTGGCATAAGGGGGTGCTCAATAGATCTTGCTTGAAAGCTGAAAAGAACATGAAACTGAAGCTTAGAGAGGTTAGATTACTTGCCCAACATCACTAGCTGGAATTCAAACTCAGGTCTAGCTAATTCCAGAGACTGCATTCTTAACCGTTATAGTAGACACATGGTCCACAGCTTCCACTTGGCTAGCCAGACTGTAGATCAGGGCTTCTCAACTTCCACACTATTGACATTTGGGGCTGAAAGGTTCTTTGGGGCTGTCTTCTGCATTTTAGGACGTTTATCAGCCTTCCTGGCCTCAACCCACTAGATGCCAGAAGCATCTCCATCTCCTACCAGTCATGATGTCAGAGGTGCTTGAGCCAGAGCGACTCCATCTTGAATAGGGGCTGGGTGAGATAAGGCTGAGACCTGCTGGGGTACATTCCCAGTAGCTTAGGCCTTTGTAGTCACAGCATGAGATAGCAGGTTGGTACCAAATACAGGTCATAAGGACCTTGCTGATAAAACAGCAAGAAGCTGGCGAAAGCCCACCAAAATCAAGATGGCAAAGAAAGTGACTGCTGGTCATCCTCATTGCTCATTATATGCTAATTCTAATACATTAGCTTGTTAAAAGACACTCTCATCAGCACCAGGACAGTTTACAAATGTCATGGCAACATCCAGAAGTTACCCTGTATGGTCTAAAAAGGAGAGGAACCCCCAGTTCTGGGAATTGCCCACCACTTCCCTGAAAAACTCACGAATAATCCACCCCTTGCTTAGCATACAATGAAGAAGTAACTATAAGTATACTCAGTTGAGCAGCCCATGCTGCTGCTCTGCCTACAGAGTAGCCATTCTTTTTTTTTTTTTTTTATGGAGTCTTGCTCTGTTGCCAAGGCTGGAGTGCAGTGGCGTTATCTCGGCTCACCGCAACCTCTGTTTCTTTCCTGTCTCAGCCTCCCAAGTAGCTGCGATTACAGGTGTTCGCCACTGCGGCCAGCTAATGTTTGTATTTTTAGTAGAGACAGGGTTTCACCATGTTGGCCAGGCTGGTCTCGAACTCCTGACCTCAGGCAATCCACCTGCCTTGGCCTCCCAAAGTGCTGGGATTACAGAGATGAGCCACCGTGCCCGGCCTGCCATTCTTTTATTCCTTTACTTTCTTAATAAACCTTGCTTTCACTTTACTCTGTGGAGTCGCCCTGAATTCTTTCTTGTGCAAGGTCCAATAACCCTCTCTTGGCGTCTGGATTGGGACCCCTTTCTGGTAACAATGATAATTAAAAACATCTCCCAACATTGCCACATGTTTCATGAGGGGTACAACTGCCCCCCGTTGGGAAGCACTAGTATAGATAGTCCAATACTTTCATGCCTCCCTTCTCCCTCCTCTTTCATTAGCTGAGTCCATCCTCAGTCAAATGGTTACTAAGATAGGTGTGCACCTTCCTGACAGCCAGTGCTATTCCAAACTCCTAGGATTCATCAGTTTCCTTTGGACTCCCGCCCTGCAGTGACAAGCTTCACTGCATGGGTTGTATTTAACAATCTGAATTAAAAGTTCTGCTTCATTTCATCATCCAAATACATTCATGGCTGTGCAGTCTTCTGTAGCCACAGATATCAGTGCTCTTGCCAACAACTGGCACAACTCCTGTCTTGTTTCCTTTTCACCTTGCTATAGAAAATCACCAGAAACTTCCTCCCATACACTTCCTTCTTTTCCCTTGCACTCACCATCCTCCATATAGATAACTAGAATATCTATCAGAGTCATGGAAGAAACAGCTGGTATACTTAAGGGCAATTTGAGAAGCAGTTTTTAAAGATCTTACTTACAAAGTGTAGAGACGATTAGGAGAAACTGAGGCTGGATAATGTAGCAGCTTTAGTGGCAACCACATAGAGTTGTTACAACTCCTTGGTCTGAAGGGGAAAGAGGAAGGTGTGGTTACTTGAACCCAGAGTTTCTCCATGGTGGCTCTCATTGGTACAAGCCAAAGAAAAGAGATGGGAGCCTCATGATGCAGTGCTTCCATGAGCTTCCCAGGCATGGAGCCGGGAGAGAAGGGCAGAGAGCAGACCTGAACAGCAGTATCTTCAGAGCATTATATAAGCACATTTCCCTGCTCCTTGTCCTAAATTTCATGTTGAAGTCCTCTTTATCAGATCATACAACTTCTTGCCAAACATGTTTATCCTGGTTTTTGAGAGATGCCTTCTTCCTGCCAGGAGCCTATCATTCTAATATCATCAGCCCTGTTTAGAAGACCAAATCCTGTTTTTGGATACCATCTATGTAGCCAGCTGCTCATTTCTTCTCTCCTCTCATCTGTTCCAAAATTACAAACCTCAAGTGGAAGCAGAAATGAGAAAACCTGATTTGCCTTGGGAGATCTGGGTGGGTTCCTTCATCCGATTCAGGAAGGAGGGAACCATTTTCCAGTCATTTCTCTGTCTGATGTTCAGGTCAGGATTTCTTACGCCTGTCAATACTTGGATATTCTCTTGATTATTCTTAAGGGCAGTGATGTTCTGTTTTCCTCAGAAGATCTGGATTCATCCTAAGCGGGAGGGTTATCAGGGCTGGGGGAGCCAGCTCCAAGGCTGAAAATTTCTTCCTTTACTTTTGACTCTAAGCCATACAATTGTTAAGATGTTACCCTGCCTTCATAAAAACTTCATATATGTATGTACACATATATACATATATGTACACACACATATATGTATGTTTTTAAAATCAAAATAGCTTAACACTTTAAAACAGTGCTTAAAATAATTATATTTAAGAGCAACCACCTTCTTACACATCAACAATAAAATTGATAGAAAATGATTATGACAATATTTAACTTATGCAACATTTTTATTTTCCAAAGTACTTTCAGCATTTCCTTAATGTTCATAGCACTTTTGTTGGGTATGTAAAGCAGATGTTAGTTTCTGTATTACAGATGAGACAATTCAGGTAAATATATTGGACTTATTCTTAGTTTTTACTTCAGTTTTATGTTTATTATCTGATCAGATTAAGTCAAGATCTTCAAATTCTGCTGTCAAAATCAACATTAACTTCTCTGATTTGATAACTGTACTATGGCTATGTCCATGTTCTTAGGAAATATACATGGAAATATTTAGGAATAAAGGAAAACAATCTGCTACTTATTCTCAATGGTTAAAAAAGATTATATGCATATGTGTATACATGTGTATGTTTGTATGGATACATGCACATAGAAAGAGAAAGAAAGCAAATAAAATCTCCTTGGTCACCTTTAGAGGTAGATGGAACACAAATCTATTATTCTGAAAATCAGGAAATGAAAGAAAACAATTTTTAAAACTCTGCTAGCCAGGTATTAATGGTGAAAAGTTCATTTGCAAAATATAATCTTTAGAAGGTGTTTTTCAGACATCTCAGTCACATATCACAATCAGTTAAAAATTGAACACACTCCCTCAGCATATGCTTATTTACTTATAATTTACATATAAGTACTAATATACGGATACATTATATGTATTATAAGGCATCCATATTCCTGAAAAGGGAATATGTAAATAGTAAATGAATCATGTTTTAAAATAATATTCATTTTGTTTAATAATTATTTAAAATATATTTCCATTTATTTTTATTTTTGAGACAGTCTCACTTTGTCACCCAGGCTGGAGTATAGTGGCACGATCTCAGCTTACTACAACTTCTGCTTCCTGAGTTCAAGCAATTCTCCTGCCTCAGCCTCCCAAGTAGCTGGGACTACAAGCGCACACCACCACCATACCTGGCTACTTTTTGTATTTTTAGTAGAGATGGGGTTTCACTATGTTAACCAGGCTGGTCTCGAACTCTCAACCTCAAGTGATCCACCCGCCTTGGTCTCCCAAAGTGCTGGGATTACAGTCTTCAGTCACTGTTCCCGCCCTTAAAATCCCTTTTTAATCTTACTAAAATTAATGGTAACAAATGACAGAGTAATGTAATTGAATAGGCCTAGTTAAATTTTTTAAATCTTGGCTTAACACCTTGTGATTTTACAATCCAAAGTTCTGGTTCCCAGCTTAGATTATCCTGATTCTTGGTTTTAAAGAGTGCTACAAATGAGAAGATACCTTGCAATATGTCTAATCCAAATGGAAGAGGTGTATCATTGCCTGCACATGCTGGTTTTCATTGAAATTTGGCCAATAAAGTTCTCTTTTCCCCAGCTCTGACCACTTTTCCTTGCAAACTGATCAGAAAACATTGACTTTTTACTTTAAAACATCTGAGTTTAAAACTCATTAAAAGCCTTTGTTTTGGAAAAATTTTAAGGAGACTAAACAATTATTTCTAAATTATTTTAAGGAAGGGCACAGATATAAGGGTATTTTAAAAAATAGATGGCACACTTTTTTTTTTCTGATGACCAAATCATATTTCTATCCTTCTAAATGATTTCTCAAAGCATTAATTTCTTTTGAAATATTGTTACTTTCTCATTCTTTTTTACTTTGAAGAAGCAGGTTGTGGGGTTTTTTGAAAATATAAAATATATGCTTGATTATGAACTACTTAATGTCATATGTTATTAGAGAAAGGTTGGTAACTTCGGAGCACTTCCTTTTTTGTAACAGAAGAATGTTAAATTCCATCTCTAAGTTAACAGCTCTTCAAAGTAATTTTCTATGCGCTTACCAGCAAATTTCTCTGAGGTACAAAAGATGTTCATAGTCACTTCTCATGTCGTTAAAAATGCACTGTAAAGATTCTTCTATGTTTTAAGTCTGCTTTAATGAATCCAGCCATACCAGTGACATCCTATAGCACTTAGACTATGGTACATTGCAATTCACTGAAAGCAAAATGACACCTGAGGTTTTCACTGCCAACCCATCCTTGCTGCAGAGTGTACCCATGGCTTGTGACCAACAGACACTGGTACGGTGATGTCACCACTGTCAGCCTGTGTATTAAATAATCATAACACATCTCATTTTTAGCTAAAACTTAAACATAAAATAAAGTTTGAATATTTTCTTTTTTCTTTTCTTTTCTTTTTTTTTTTGAGACGGAGTTTCACTCTTGTCACCCAGACTGGAGTGCAATTGAGCGATCTTGACTCACTGCAACCTCTGCCTCCCAGGTTCAAGCGATTCTCCTGACACAAGCTCCCAAGTAGCTAGGATTACAGACACATGTCACCATGCCTGGCTAATTCTTGTGTTTTTAGTAGAGACAGGGTTTCACCATGTTGGCCAGCCTGGTCTCGAACTCCTGACCTCGGCCTCCCAAAAGTGCTAAGATTATAGGCATGAGCCACCACACCTGGCCTGAATATTTTCTTTCTGTATCCTAAAGAATTAACTTGTACTTCCCTTGAAGTACATATCCTCCTGATGGACCACTGACTAAGAGAATATATTTCAATTCATCTACCTTTCTTTTCATGCTGTACCCACTGTAATGTAGGCTGATTTTCCCCAAAGTGTGGGTTTTCCATCACTAAGTTTGAATTGCACACTGCTGCCCATTCCCCAATGTCTTCTATGCCTTTCAACATTTTCCCTCTCCGGACCTCAAGATTTATAAATCTACTCAGAAAAGTATGAAATGAGAGCACCATTTTATTTTTTTAACTTGACATTGCTTAAGATATTGCTTATAATTGCAAGATACTGGAAACAATCTAAATACCCCTTCACCGGGGACTGATTGAGTAAACTGTGGGACATCTGCATAATGGAGTAATATGCGACTATAGAAAAGAATGAAGAGGAGCTCTATGAACTGGGGTAGAGTGATTTCCAGGATTTATTGTTAAGAAAAAGGTATCTATATTATGCTCTTTTATGTAAGAAGTAAGGGAACATAAGAAATATACATATATCTGCTCATTTGTGTCACATGAAAGAAATAGAGAAAGTGTATACCAGAAACTATTGGAACTGATTTCTTACAGAAAGTGGATGGAAATAGAGTAGATAGAATAAGGGGATGGGAATGAAGCAGAAGGGAAGAAAGTTGAGTGACTTTTCTGGGTATACATTTTTGTCTAGTTCTGATCTTTAAACCCATGTTTTTAATATACTCAAAAATTAGATAAATAATTAAAATCAGTCACGATATAGGGGAAGCCAAAATGGAACCCAAACACTAACAAATGAACCTAACTGAATTATAAATGAGTAATATAATTACACTGAAGGGATTGGGTAAAAACTAAGTCATTTTGGAAAGCAGAAAACATTATTATTATTATTATTATTATTATTATTATTATTATTATTTGAAAACGTTGTTTTGACTGGCTAATACTTCAGTCAGGATTCACCCAGACAGGTCAATAGGACATGTACACTAAGGGATTTACTGCAAGAAATGGGCTTGCAATATTGTAGGGACTGTCTAGGCAAGTTAGAAATCCACAGGGCAGGCCATCAGGAGGGCAGACTGGAACTCTAGGGTGTGAGCTGAAGCTGCTGTTCACAGACAGAATTCTTCTTCTTAGGAAAGCCTCAGTTTCACTCTTAAGGCCTTTCAAGTGATTGAATCAGGTCTACCCAGATTATCCGGGATAATCTCCCTTACTTACGCAGGGAAGTAATGAGTGCAGTCAAGGAAGCAACAGAACAATGACGACAACAACAAAGTGGACCAAGAACCAGTAGAGTGGTAGTTTTAGGGACTGCTTAGTAACCACAGTACACAGGCTGCTACTAGTCTGTCTCAAAAGACCCTGAGCATCAACATATCATAACAGGACATGTAATTGACATCAATAATGATGACCATAGTCACCATCATTCACTTAGTTATGCACTACCGCTTTTCAAAACAGACACAAGGCCCTTTAATCATTACCAAAAAGAAAAAAAAATAGTGTTTAAAATTGTCCTTTTCACAAACAATGCCTATTACAATTTTTTTATCAGAATTGGTGATTTTTAAAAATTTTCGTTTCCGCTTTCTCCTTCCTTCCTTCCCTCCTTTCTTTCTTTCTTTCTTTCTTTCTTTCTTTCTTTCTCTTTCTTTCTTTCTTTCTTTCTTTCTTTCTTTCTTTCTTTCTTTCTTTCTTTCTTTCTTTCTTTCTTTCTTTCTTTCTTTCTTTCTTTCTTTCTTTCTTTTCTTTCTTTCTTCCTTTCCTTCCTTCCTTCCTTCCTTTCTTCCTTCCTTCCTTTCTTCCTTCCTTCCTTCCTTCCTTCCTTCCTTCCTTCCTTCCTTCCTTCCCTCTTTCTCTCTCTTTCTCTCTCTTTTTTTGAGATGGAGCCTCACTTTATTACCCAGGCTGGAGTGCAGTGGCATGATCTTGGCTCACTTCAACCTCCGCCTCTCAGGCTTAAGCAATCCTCCCACCTCAGCCTCCCAAGTAGCTAGGACTACAGGCATGTACTACCCCACCCAGCTAATTTTGTTATTTTTATAGAGACGGGGTTTCACCATGTTGGCCAGGCTGGTCTTGAACTCCTCACCTCAAATTGATCCACCCACCACGGCCTCCCAGACTGCTGCGATTACAGGCATGAGACACTGTGCCCGGCCAGCTTGGCCAATTTCTATCAAGAAATTTTAAAATATGAAATTGGTTCTCAGAAGACTGAGTTTCTATCATCTGGAAAATGGGCTTACATAGAGACTCGTTTTTCCCTTGGTAGTGCCAGTGCTACAAAGTGCCATGGCCCCAGGTTGGGGATATACAGAAGGTTGGGGGACAGGTAAAAAGAAAAATCAGTGTGGCACCATGGAGGCTGAGAAGGCTTGGGGGCTAGGATAGCAGCATGCAGTCAACCTCCTGGCCTCTTGCAATAGCCTCAGTTCCTATGGCCCTGGGGCTGCAGCTGAAGCCTGTGCTTCCCACATGAGGAGCTTCCCCAGCCACAGACTCCCACTCCCTGTCTTGTTGAGGCCTCTGATCTCATCTTAGGGACCTCGGATCACTTCTTCACTCACGAAAGCAGCTCTTTGTCCAGCCAAGTCCCTTGGACCACTGACCCCAGCATCCTGCCCCCAGCTTCAGCTCCTAGCCATCTTCCTGTTACAGCCTCTCCCACACTCTTCCCAAACTGCTCTGTGCTTTCTCTTCTTAGATTTGACCTCCACTATCCCTCTTCTCAGACATTCTCACTGAGTGTCCTGAGAAATTCTTGCTCACGGTAGGCATATGCAAGTTCGTGTCCCAGTTTTCCTGGCCTTAAGGGAAATCTGTCTCTTCCCTGAGGACATTGAGGTCTTCCCCTGGGGCCCTCCTTCAGGGAGGCTGCTTATTCTCCACATCCCCAAACCTTCACCTGTCTTCATTTCCAAGGCAGCTTCAGACTACTTTCTTCTACTCTCAGGTAAATATCCTGGCTTCTCTGAGGTGGGTGTCATGGTGTTCTGCCATCTTCCTCCCCTCTCATCTCCATCACTTACTGACTTCCTGTCCCTCCCCAAACACATTGAAAACTGACCAGCCTCCCAGTCTCCCTGCTCATTTTCTAGTGACTTCAGTTTCCATGTGGACAGTTAGTCCAGCTCCCAGCCTGACTGCTCCCTGACGTCCTCAATGTCACCGCAGTCCTCTCTGGTCACCCTTCCCATGGGGCAGGGGGAACACACTGGAGCAGCCCCGCTGTCTGGACACAGCCCTGCCTCTCCTTCCCACTCTCCTGCCAAACCTTCTCCTGAGTCTCAGAGCAACCGCAATGCCTGAGAGTTGTTGGGAATCCTTCTTCCTTTCGGCAACCTGGACCTGAGAGAGTCCAGATCCTGCTTCCACCACTGAGACTGCTGGTCACCTTGACATTGCTAAACCCAAGGAACATCTTTCTCTTTCTGAAATTCTTTGCTACACTTGACACCAGGATCACGCTCTCCTCCTTTTTGTTTTTGTTTTTTTTCAGAGACACAGTCTCCCTTTGTCACCCAAGCTGGAGTGCAGTGGTACAATCTTGGCTCACTGAAGCCTTGAACTCCTGGGCTCAAATGATCCTCCCACCTTGGCCTCGCGAGTAGGATTACAGGTGTAAGCCACCATGTTTGGCCTACTGCCTCCTTCTTAAAATGTTTTACCTTCTTGGCTTCTGTGATCCCACCCTCTCCTGCTCCTCTTTATTTTTCTCAAAACTTCCTTTCCTGATTCTTTGTGGACTTTTGTCCTCTGAGCCTATTTTAAATGTTGCAGGTCCTTCGGGGATATGTCCTTGGCTCTTGTCAGGATTCCTGGGTCACTCACTGGAATATGGCTCATTTATCCAGTTGTACTTGCCCTACTGCTTTTAACCGTGCACACGGTTCTGGAGATGATCTCATCCACATCTCATGGTTTCAGTTATTACACATGTACTGAGGATTATTTCCAGCCCAGCCTACTCACCTAATATCCGGGCTTTGTGGTCCAACTGCCTGATGGAAACTTTCGCCTGGGTGTCCCACTGGTCCCTTAAACTCATTATTCTCAAAACCAAATGCATTATCTACCTATAAATCTTTTCTTCTTTTGATTGTTTCCAACTTGTTTCAGGGTAGAGATTTCAGATTCATGTGGTTTCATATCCAAGTAGTCATGTGCTGCTGTCACCATTGCTATATTTTTGTATCTGTCCCCTCTTCTTTACCCTAAGTCACGTCACTATCATCTCTCAGCTAAATCACTACCGTTGTTTTAACGTGTTGTTAAAAGATACTTCAATGCACAAGTCCCTGCTTAATTCTCTAGACTAATTTTTCTCTACTATCTGCCTTTTATTAATACTTTTTAATCTAGTAACATTTATTTTTCTTCTGCTTCAAGTGGCTCCCTTATTCCCTCATTACCTAAATAACTCCTACTCAACCCTTAAGACTCAGCTTTCTTGTTCCTTTCTCTAATAAATTATCTCTAGTGCACAATTTCTCTTCATCCCATCTCCCTTTCCCCCAGAACTGGGTTACTTATCCCTCCTCTGATCTCCTGTAATGTGTTGTGTAAACTCTATGTTGGTACTTAGTGCATGACATTTTAAATATTCACTCTATGTCAATGTCTCTCCCATAAGACTCAGTTCCTTAAAGGCAAGAATTACATCTTATTCTTCATTAACTTTGATGCCATGTATAGTACTTGACTCATTTTAATCACTAAATAAATATTTGTTTTTTAAGGTAAGCAAGCTAAGCAAGGACAAATACATGCAGCAGGGAGTGATATGGAGGGAGAAGAGGTCATGGTGATATCCGTTTCTGCTTAGGCTTCTGTGGTTCTGTGGCTGCCCCAGTGCATTGGCTTCTGCTGAACCAGCTAGAAGGCACTGAAGACCAGAAGTGACAATCACAGTTAGGGCCAGTGAGTGTGTCTCTGCCTGAATAAATTCCGCAGCCCTCCCAACTCCCATGGTGCTGGTGTGGTCAAATTGCAGGGACCGCTGCTCCCACCCCTTATGATCTGAACTCATCCAGACCCTGCTCATGCTCTACTTTGCTTGTGTTGTTCTCTTTGATGGAAAAGGACATTTTTTATCTCTGACTACTGCAATGCTCCCCAATGTCAAGGCTCAGCCCAAGTGGCCTTTTGCTATATACTTTTCTCCAAGACATCAATTTGTATTTAACTCCCTTTTTAAAAATCAAATGGATGTCATCAGTCTGGTACAATTTAGTTATAATATATTATCTTAGATAGGTTTCTATTTTTTTCACATGTTCGTCATAATTGACCCAATCCATTTGGTGAATGACAAGGCTTCCTGATGTCAGGGACCATGTGTTCATTTATGTGACAAGTAAGTATGCATTGCCTTTGTATAAAGTATCAGGCCTACACAAGGCATAGGGAGGAACAAACAGCGATTGAGACAGAAGTTCTACTCTATAGAAACAGAGAGACAAGTGCAGCATTGCTTAAGTCGGGGATATGCAAGCCAGGGAGTACATAAGAAGATCTATTAAAGTGAGAAAATATTTGAATTCCTAATATTTCTAATTTTTGTTTCTAATAGTCTAATATTTCTAATATTCCAGCAAACTTTTTATCTAAGGAAAGAAATTAAGCTTTATAAATATTTAATATGTGAATTGATCCTGATTCCCTCAGTTGGTATCTATGTCATATAGTCATATATCATGTATGATACAAAAGGATCTTCGAGGCAGAGTGGGAGTTCTCAAACTCATGGGAGTTGACAGTACAAACCTCGGCCATTTAATCACTTTCAGTATACTGTGATGTATTGCAGTTTGAGTGTGTTTGGTTAAGAGGTTTGCTATTATCTAGCTTTAAGAAAATTAGCCCTCAAAAAGAGACTAGTGGCCTAAAAAAATAATTCATTTAAAGATACCATCACTTAAAGGTAATACTACTAATGCAAGCACAAGCAAACAAGAAAGTGTCAGCTGACATCCTCTCCACTCAATAATGAACATTTCAGCCATATTTCAGTAGAAAACAATGTTTATCTAAACAGATCTAACAAGAACTTGTCCAAAATTTTAAATGATCTAGAATACTAATTAATTAGGAAACTCAACCTAAGAACACTTTTTACCTTGAGATACACCTAGTAATAGTTCGATGTAATCATCATAATAAAAAATTTTCACAATTAAGCATGAGTTTTCACTTCTGCTTTGTATGTAAAAAGCTGCGAAGACTATTGTTCTCATCACAACAATGAGAAAAGTCCAGAAAAAAACAAAATAATAACTTTATTGAACCAATCAGAAAGCTGAGGAAAATAGAGTTATCTGAGCTTGAAAGAGAGATAGATAAAAGATACAAACTCTCTCATCTATAGCAAACCACATGAGAAAAAGCTGTAGGCCACAAAACAAGTGGGGAAGAAGAAGTCAGTGACATTTTAAAGGAATTTCCGAAGGCTAAGTGTGGGTTAGTGTGCCAGTCCAGAATAGTGAGGGCACCAACTAAAGGAGTTAATACTCATTCACAGACTCCTATCTGTGGATTTTACTGAGTGCTCATGAAAAAGACAGTGAGTGGGCCTGCACCCACTGTGCAGGGCTTTGGGGATAAGCCCACCCTGTGTGCTGCCCCCAGTGTATGTGAACACTGTCTAGCAGTATAAGGACAGGCCCACCCCACGTGCTGCTTGAGCCCATATGCACCTCCCTCCCAAAAGCAGGGGGACTTACCTGTCTACACTGACATTGCTGCCACCAGCTCCTGCCCACATGCACCACCCAGGAGACTGTGATCCAGCACACCCAGCCTGCCAGCATCACTGCTGGTGCCTGTTTGCACTGCTTGGTGCTCTGAGGGTTGGCTTGCTGCTGTTGCCACCACCACCAACATCACACACACTGTCTGGGCACCAGAGGACCTACCCTTCAGGATCTGCCACTGCCGGCACCATGCACAACACCTGGGGGCCCAAGGCTCTGCCCTCCTGAACTTGTCACTGCTGATGCCCACATATATTACCTTGGCACCTGAGCACTGGCATCCTCAGCACACCCCCACCACTATCACCACTGTTGCTCGAGGACTGGCCCATCTGGTCATTAGCATCATCAGGAAAGTGTCACCACAGCCTCCACTAACAACTGCAGCCTAAGCCACTGAGGAACTCACAGATGCCACTGATGAGTTCATTACAGCTGAAGAAATCATACAAAGGCTACACTACTACACCCACCAAGAATCAATGCCAAAGTGCCTTTCCCAACCAATACTATAGAGACATCTACAGGAAAAAGTATTTCCTTGCAAAAGCCAATCGACAAAATTGGAAGCAGCAACTGTTACGATAGATGTGTGGATATTAAGGTAAGGACACAAAAACATGAAAAAGCAAGAAAACATGACACCTCCAAAGGAACATTATAATTACCAGTAATAGAGCCCAAAGAAAAGGAAATCTATGAAATGCCTGGAAAAAATTTCAAAATAATGACATTTAGAAAGTCAGTGAGATAGGACAACCCAAATGAACAATACAAAGAATTCAAGGAAAGAATTCATGATTTGAATGACAAATTCAACAAAATAAATGCTGAGGAGCTTAAGGAAGTCCTACATCTGGAAGCAAAAGAACTACATCTACATATATATGAAAACACACAAAAAATAAAACTCATTGATAAAGCAGACACACAAATGAGAAAAAAAGGAGTCAACTGATATTACTATAAAACAGACCAAATTGTAGAAGTAAACAATAAAACAAAAAATACAAAGCAATCAGAAAACAATGCACAAGATGACAATAACATGTCCTCACCTATCAAAAACTATCTTCAATGTAAACAGCTTAAATTCCTCAATTAAGAGCTATAGACTGGCTGTATAGATCAAAAACCAAAAAAAGACACAACTATATGCTGCCTAAAAAACTTACTTCACATGTAAAGACACACATAGATTGAAAGAAAAGGAATAGACAAAATTATTCCACACAAACAGAAGCCAAAAACATGCTTCTGTAGCTATACTTATATCAGACAAAATAGACTTAAAGTCAAAAAACATAAAAAGGGACAAAAAAGGTCATTATAAAATGATAAAGGGATCAATTAAGCAAGAGGATATAACAATTGTAAATATGTATGTACCTAACACTGGAGTACCCAGGTATATAAAACCAATATTGTTAGAGCTAAAGAGAGAGACTCCAATATACTAATAGTTGGAGACTTCAACATCTCACTTTCATCATTGCATAGATCTAGACAGAAAAGCAGCAAAGAAACATCATACTCAATCTGCACTAGAGACTAACTGAACCTAACAGGCATTTACAAGACATTTCATCCAACAGCTGCAGAATGCACATCCTACTCATCAACACATGGAACATTCTCCAGGATAGACCATATATTAGACCACAAGACAAGTCTTTTTTTTTTTTTTTTTTTTTTTTTTGAGACAGAGTCTCGCTCTGTCGCCTGGGCTGGAGTGCAGTGGCCGGATCTCGGCTCACTGCAAGCTCCGCCTCCCGGGTTCACGCCATTCTCCTGCCTCAGCCTCCCGAGTAGCTGTGACTACAGGCGCCCGCCACCTCGCTCGGCTAGTTTTTTTTTGTATTTTTTAGTAGAGACGGGGTTTCACCGTGTTAGCCAGGATGGTCTTGATCTCCTGACCTCGTGATCCGCCCGTCTCGGCCTCCCAAAGTGCTGGGATTACAGGCTTGAGCCACCGCGCCCGGCCCACAAGACAAGTCTTAACAAAGTTTTAAAAATCAGAATCCTAACAAGTATCTTCTCAGCCCACAATGGAAAAAAACTGAAAATCAGTAACAAGAGGAACTCTGGAAACTGCACAAATACATGGAAATTAAACAACATGCTCCTAACAATTAGGTCAATAAAGATATTCAGAAGGAAATATAAAAATTTTGTGAGGCAAATGAAAATGGAAACATGTCCTTTCTGCCCATGGATGCCGCCGAGGAAGCATTGTTAAAGTCTCTCATTCCCCTGCTGTCATGTCTAAGTCAGAGTCTCCTAAAGAGTCCTAACAGCTGAGGAAACTCTTCATTGGAGGGTTGAGCTTTGAAACAACCAACGAGAGCCTGAGGAGCCATTTTGAGCAATGGGAAATTCAAGGGCCAAGTGGTAATGAAAGATCCAAACACCAAGCGCTCCAGGGGCTTTGGGTTTGTCACATATGCCACTGTGGAGGAGGTGGATGCAGCCATGAATGTGAGGCCACACAAGGTGGATGGAAGAGTTGTGGAACCAAAGAGAGCTGTCTCAAGAGAAGATTCTCAAAGACCAGGTGCCCACTTAACTGTGAAAAAGGTATTGGTTCGTGGCATTAAAGAACACACTGAAGAACATCGCCTAAGAGATTATTTTGAACAGTGTGGAAAAATGGAAGTGATTGAAATAATGACTGACTGAGGCAGTGGCAAGAAAAGGGGCTTTGCCTTTGTAACCTTTGACGACCATGACTCTGTGGATAACACTGTCATTCAGAAATACTGGCCACAACTGTGAAGTTCGGAAAGCTCTGTCAAAGCAAGAGATGGCTAGTGTTTCATTCAGCCAAAGAGGTTGAAGTGATTCTGGAAACTTTGATGGTGGTCATGGAGGTGGTTTTTGGAATGACGACTTTGGTCACGGAGGAAACTTCAGTGGTTGTGGTGGCAGCAGTGGGGATGGCTGTAATGGATTTGGTAATGATGGAAGCAATTTTGAAGATGGTGGAAGCTATAATGATTTTGGCAATTACAACAATCATTCTTCAAATTTTGGATCCATGAAGGGAGGAGACTTTGGAGGCGGAAGCTCTGGCCCCTATGGTGGTGGAGGCCAATACTTTGCCAAACCGTGAAACCAAGTTGGCTATGGTGGTTCCAGTAGCAGCAGCAGCTATGGCAGAGGCGGAAGATTTTAATTACTGCCAGGAAACAAATCTTAGCAGGACAGGAGCGGCAGAGAAGTGACAGGGAAGCTACAGGTTACAACAGATTTGTGAACTCAGCCAAGCATAGTGGTGGCAGGGTCTAGTTGCTATAAAGAAGACGTGTTTGAGACAAATACTCATGTGTATGGGCAAAAAACTTGAGGAGGACTGTATTTGTGATTAATTGTAGAACAGGTTATTTTCGTTTCTGTTTTGTGTAAAGTGTAAAGCATTCCAACAAAGGGTTTTAATGTAGTTTTTATTTTTTATTTTATTTTATTTTTTTGAGACGGAGTCTCTGTCGCTTGGACTGGAGCACAGTGGCACCATCTTGGCTCACTGCAAGCTCCGCCGCCTGGGTTCACGCCATTCTCCTGCCTCAGCCTCCCAAGTAGCTGGAACTACAGGTGCCTGCCACCAGGCTCGGCTAATTTTTTGTATTTTTAGTAGAGACAGGGTTTCACTGTGTTAGCCAGGATGGTCTCCATCTCCTGACCTCGTGATCAACAGAATAAAAGAGAAAAACCATGTGATCATCTCAATAGATGCAAAAAATCATTTTATAAAATTCAGCATGTCTTCATGGTTAAAAATTCTCAACAATTAGGCACTGAAGGAACATACTTCATCACAATAAGGCCATATATGACAAACCCACAGCTAACATCATATTAAATGAGGAAAAGCTAAAAGCCTATTCTCTAAGAACTGGAACAAAAGAAGGATGTCCACCTTTCACCATTCTTATTCAGCATAGTACTGGAAGTCCTAGTCAAACCAATCAAAAAACAGAAAAATAAAAGGCATCTAAGTTGGAAAAGAGGAAGTCAAATTATCTTCCTTTGCAAATGACATAATCTTATATCACGAAAAACCTGAAGACTCCACCAAAAAACTCTTAGAACTGATAAACAGATTCAGTAAAGTTGTAGGATACAAAATCAACATACAAAAATCAGTAGTGTTTCTATACACCAATAACAAGCTAGCCAAAAAAGAAATCAAAAAAGCAAACCCACTTACAATAGCTGCAAAAAATAAAATACCTAGGAATGAATTTAATGAAGGATATGAAAGACCTCTACAACAAAAACCACTGATGAAAGAGATTGAACAAACAAATGGAAAGACATCCCATGCTCCTAGATCAGAAGAATTACTATTGTTAAAATGGACATACTACCTAAAACAATCTATAGATTTAATGCATTCCCTATCAAAATACCAGTGACATTCTTCACATACATAGAAAAGAATTCTAAAATTCTAAAATTCTAAAAACAAAAGACCTCTAATAGCCAAAGCAATCCTAAGCAAAAAGAACAAAGCTGGAAGCATCATATTACCTTACTTCAAAATATACTACAAAGCTATAGTAACCCAAACAGCAAAGTATTAGTATAAAAATCAATACATAGGCCAATGGAACAGAACAGAGAACCCAGAAATAAATCCACATATTTACAGCCAATTGATTTTTGATTAATGTGCCAAGAACATACACTGGGGAAAGAACACCTTCTTCAATAAATGATGCTGGGGAAACTGGATATCCATATGCAGAAGGATGAAACTAGACCCTCTCTCTCACCATATACAAAAGTCAACTTAAAATAGATTAAAGACTTAAAGATAAGATCCGAAAGAAAAAACAGGGGAAATTCTATAGGACATTGAACTAGGTGAAGATTTTATGGATGAGCCTTTATTTTTAAATTTTTTTAATTTTTTAAACCTGAGGTCTCCTCTGTTGTCCAGGCTGGAGTGCAGTGGCATGATCATGGCTCACTGCAGCCTTAAGTTCCTGGGCTCAGGTGATCCTTCCACCTCAGACTCCTGAGTAGATGAGGCTACAGGTGTACACCACCATGCTCAGCTAATTCTTTTTATTTTTTTAGAGACAGGGTCTCACTATGTTGCACAGGCTGGTCTCAAACTCCTGTCCTCAAGTGATCTTCCCACTTCAGGCTCCTGAGCCACTAAGATAACAGGCATGAGCCACCATGCCCTGCTGTAAGTAAGACTTTAAAAGCACAGGCAACAAAAACAAAAATAGACAAATAAGACTATATTAAGCTAAAAACGTTCTGCACTGCAAAGGAAACAATTGATAAAGAGATAATCTGTACAATGGGAGAAAATATTTGCAAACTATTCATCTGACAAGGAACTGATATCCAGAATATACAAGGAACTCAAACAACTCAACAGCAACAAAACAAAACAAAACAAAAGCCAGTACTCTCATTAAAAAGCAGGCAACAGGTGTGAATAGACATTTCTCATAAGAAGAAATACAAATGGCCTACAGGCATGTGAAAAAACGTTCAACGTTGCTAATCATTAGGGAAATGCAAATCAAAACCACAATTAGATATCATCTCACCCCAGTTAGAGTGGTTATTGTAAAAAAGACAAAAAATAACAAGTACTGGTGATGATGTGGAAAAAAGGGAATCTTATACGCTGTTGGTAAAAATGTCAATTAGTACAGCCATTATGGAAAACAGCATGGAGGTTTCTCAAAATATTAAAAATTGAACTACCATATGATCCAGTAATGCCACTACTGGGAATGTATTCAAAAGAAAAGAAATCAGTATATCAAAGGAATACCTGCACCTCCATGTTTATTTCAGCACTATTCAGAATAGCCAAGATATGGAATCATCCTAAGTGTCCATGAATAAATAAAGAAAATGCGGTATATATATACAATGGAATACTATCCAACCACAAAAAGAATAAAAGCTTGTAATTTGCGGTAACATGGATGGAACTGGAGGACATTATGTTAAGAGAAACAAACCAGGCACAGAAAGACAGTTATTGCATGTTCTCACTGCATATGTGGGAACTAAGAGTTGATCTCATGGAGGTAGAGATTAGAATGATGGTTACCAGAGGCTGGGAAAAGGTAGAGGTATGAAAAGAGGTTGGTTGATGGATAAAAACATACAGTTAGAGAGAAGGAATAAGTGCTAGCATTTGATAGCACAGTAGGGCGACTATAGTTACTAATAACTTATTGCCTATTTCAAAACATCTGGCAGAGAAGATTTGAAATGTTACCAACACAAAGAAATGATAAATATTTGAAGTGATGGATATTCTAAACACCCTGACTTGATCATTACACATTATATGCATGTATCAACGTATCACATGTACCCCATGAATATGTACAGTTATTGTGTATCAATTAAATCAGGAAGAAAAGACTATGGGTGTAGCAGGTATACAGAAAGTAACTGGTAGGTCTTTGTGGCCAGACACAAAACACTATACACTCCCCAGACTCTTTTCTCATGTGAAGCAAAAGCTTTAAACTTCTGGAAGAGTGGCAGCAAAGACTGTTGCCTAAAGCCCAGGAAAAGATGCATTATGGAGAGGGGTTAGGGGTATAAGAAAAGGCTATCTCTGGGGAGACGCACAAAATCATCTTGGACCTAACATCTCAAACTGATATAAGGCAGAGGTTTTCTACCACTAGGAAAGGTGAAGAAAACTCTTGTTCAAGATCAACTATTATTAATACAAAGCAGAATTTGGCTGCCACAAGACGGAGCAGCACGAATGCAGGGAGAGGCCCAATTTCAGAGGCCCTCCCTAAGACATAGACTGGAGTAGAACAACAGATAAATCCATTTACCCTGAACACAAACCTGGCAAAAAGTAACAAGCAAAAGTAATCTAAGACTGGGGATGGGGAAAATCCGTGGTGAAAGATCTTCCCTGTGGTACAGGCATTCAGGAAAGCTGAAAGCTGATGGTAGAGCAATAAACCTGAGAGAAGACTCTGGCATATCAGTGTCCACTCTAAGCACAAGGCAAAGGCAGCCCACCAATGGAAGAATTAGGAGCCTGTGGTGCGATCATGGTAACCATAGCAACAACAAAACCTAAACCCAGCTCAACTCCTGACAGATTGAGTCAGTTCTCCACATTAATGGCCTTACACAAGAAGAGTCATTCTCATTTTCCACTGTTAACAATATTTACCCCATTCTCTACTATTCATGCAAGGTCTGGCATTTGCTCAAAAATTACATCACACACACACACACACACACACACACACACACACACATATACACTACCTACTATCAAGAAACAGTGACGTCAACATCCAATACCCAGATGTTGAAACTAGCGTACAGGAACTTTACAATAACTATGATTAATATGTGAAAGGATATAGTAGAAAAGGTAGTATTTATAAAAGATGGGGAATTTCTCCCATCTTTTTGAGAAGAAGAAACATGTATAAAAGGTAAGGAATTTCTCCCATCTTTTTCAGAGAAGAAGCATGTATAAAACATAGGGAATTTCTCCCATCTTTTTCAGAAGAAGATATCTTTCATCTGAAATTCCCCATCTTTTATACATGCTACCTTTTTTACTATATCCTTTCACATATTAATCATAGTTATTGTAAAGTTCCTGTATGCTAGTTTCAACATCCGGGTATTGCTAGAAATTAAAAACCTAATATTGGCCAGGCACGATGGCTCATGCCTGTAATCTCAGCACTTTGGGAGGCCGAGGCAGGAGGATCATCTGAGGTCAGGAGTTCGAGACCAGCCTGGTCAACATGGTGAAACCCCTTCTCAACTAAAAATACAAAATTAGCTTGGTGTGGTGGCGGGTGACTGTAATACCAGCTACCTGGGAGGCTGAGGCACAGGTGCTTGAACCCAGGAGGTAGAGGTTGCAGTGAGTCGATTGCACCATTGCACTCCCTCCTGGGCAACAAGAATGAAACTCCATCTCAAAAAACAAACAAACAAACAAACAAACAGAAACAAAACTAACAGTGGAGATAAAAAATGCTTTCAACATACTCCTTAGTAGATGTATGAACCCAGCTGGAAAGAATCAGCTAACTTGAAGATCTGTCAACAGAAATTACCCAAACAAAAATATAAAAAGAAAGAAGAGTGGGAGAATAAAATCAGAACAGGGCATTCATATCAAACATAATAATGTACATATAATTGGAGTCCCAGAAGGATAAGAGAAAGAAAATGGGGAAGAAGAGATATTTGGAGACATAATGAATGGCCAAGAATTTTCCAAAATAGTGAATGACAGTAAATCACAGATCCAAGGTCAAACAACCCCAAAAGGATATACACCAAACAAACAAAGAAAACCTTACACATACCTAGATACATCATAGTCAACCTGCTAAAAATCTAAAATAAACAGAAAATTTTGAAGGCAGCTGGGGAAAAATGGTGGGGAACACATTATATACAGCAAAACAAAAAGAATACTTAGTGTAGACTTTTCATCAGAAACTATACAAGCCAAAAAAGAAATGAAGCGACATTTTTAAAGTACTGAAGGAAAAAATAAAAATAACTGTCAACTTAGAGTTCTACACACAAATAAAATTTTTTGAAAATGAAAGCAAAGACACTTTCATAAAAACAATAGGTGAGAAAATTCAGTGACAGCTTACTTGCTTTGTAATAATTGTTAAAGTTCTTCAGGCAGAAGGATTACGTTACCAGATAGAAATTTGGATCTACACAATCGAATGAAGAGTTCTGGGAAGGATAAATGAATACTACTTAGCAATAAAAAGGAACAGCTAACTAATACATAACAACATGGATGAATTTCAACATAACAACTGACTAAAAAAAGGCAGACAAAGCCAAAGCATATTGCATGGTCAATATATAAAATTCTAAAAACACGAAATAATGTCTAGTGACAGAAAGTAGATCAGTGGTTTCCTATGGGCTTAGGAAACATACACTCACCATACAACCCAACAATTTTATTCTTGGTTATTTACCCATGAGAATTGAATGCACGTGCCCTCATAATACCTGCATAAGGACTGTTATATCAAATTTATTAGCTGTATTCTTAATATCCAAAAACTAGAAACCGCCCAAATGTCTATTAGTTTATGAATGGATAAACAAACTGTGCTACATCTATACAATGGAATACTACTCAGTAATAAAAAATAATAAAGTACTGATACATGCAACAACATGGATGAATAGTAAAAAAAACTTTATACTAAGTAAAAGAAACCAGGCTTGAAAGTCTATACTTTCTATACTAAGCAATTATATGTTTATGACATTCTGGAAAAGGCAAAACTATAGGAACAGAAATCAGATCTGTGGTTGTCTGAGGTTGGATATAGATAAAAGGATTGGCTACTAAAAGGTACAGGAAACTTGTTAGGGGAATGGAAATGTTCTATATTTTGAGTGTGTTGTTTACATGAGTGTATACGTTTGTGAAATTTGTAAAACAGGACATCTCTTGAAGGATGAGTTTTACTGTATATAAATTATACTTCAGCAAACTGATTTTAAAAATTAGGCACCCAAAATAGGAAAGCAAATCTCTCAAATTTTTCAGTGATGTTTAAAATCATAGCACACTCAAGCCAGTACTTTTAAACATTTCACTAAATATAAAGATAAACGTTTAGAAACCTCTTTTAAAGTTTCTTATTTTATAGCAAAAGCCAAACTGTTGGGGAAATAACTGAAATAATACTCAGAACCCAGTAGAGTGATAAACTAAAATCCTTTCTCATATTGACAGATTCCATTGATGGACACTTGGGAAACATTTCTGAACATTCCTGAAATTTTGAAGAAATAAGTATTAGATCAATTTATGCAGTGTTGTAATTATGTCAGTTTGTTGTTTATGTGGATTAAAAAACAGCAGCTATTTCTAACGTGTTTGAGCATGTGGTACTTTACAGATTCTATCTCAGAATCTTCTGAAATACATAAAGAACTCTTTTAAAGGGCGTATAAATGGAAAAACGTATGGGAGCAGATACATTCACAACTGAAAGGATCTTTAATAGAAAGAATAATTTATGGAAAAATTATGGAAGTGTAACCACTGAGGAAAAGGCTGCTTTAACTCAAATATATATAAACAGCCTGGAGTCAGAGAGACCATCACAAACAAAATTTATTCACTAAGTAATTGCTATGCAAGAAATATGCATAATTTGAAGCCAAAGTATACAAGATGTACCCATGTAGTTAGTTTTAGAAATACGAGTCTTTCAAAATATTATAGAATCTTTGCAATAAATGAAACGGGAAAATAACATAAAATTCTAGTGTTCCACAATGAAAAGTGCTGTTTGGCAAGTGGTAAAGCACGTAAAGAGTACTTAAAGAGTTGCTCAAATTTAAGATAAGTGTTCCAAAGTTATTTTTTATGACAATGTCAATGGTATGCTACCAGCAGATTAAAAAAAAAAGAATGCACACGCAATGTGTCTCTTTATGTGCATATTTTTAAATGAATTAAATGATAACTTTAAAAAACATTGTACAATGGTGTAGGCATTTTGAAGAGATCTAATTTAGAAATTTTTCCATTGTTATGTGATTTTTGCTACCCCAAATAATGCAAATGTTAAAATTTATTATATCTGAACACTTGAAACACTTGGAAGCATAGATTTCTAGGTTGTTAAAAATTTTTCTAAATCAAGAGTTTTATGCATTTTAAACACATTGTTAAAAGAAAAACTAATTCACATTAGAAAGAGACTTATTGTCCAAATTTCAATAAAACTTCGGAAAATTTCATAGATAAGAAAGAAAAATGAGAATGATAATTTAGTTAACACAATCAGTGATTAACTTCTGTTAGACTTTTGATTTTTTTCTTATAGCACATACTTTACTGTTTCATAAGAAAATAAATGATCTACCACAACAATGTGTATATGTCTGAATGGATTGGGGGATTGGAAATATTCTTTTATTAATATATGTTTAGTGAAAATAAATAGCTCTCAAATTATGTCCTATCACTTATGGTGTTTATATCGATACTAAAATATTTTTGTCACAAAAGAGTTTCTATTTTGTCCCCTGTAATTATTACTAATGAGATAATATTGGCTTATATAAAATAAATTGATTTTTTAAAGTTTTAATTTTTAAAAGTTGGGAATGGTTATCCACCACAGATATCAGCTCACCAGCACAAGGAGTGGACCATAGATTCATACAGAGCAAACTAGGGATACCATTGTCTATCTTTAACCTCTGATTGTGTTGACTCCCACCACGGTTCAGGTCACATAGATGGCAAGTTTTCAAAAGCACTACTACAACTGGTGGTAGTCTCTTCTATTCCTTTAAAGAAAGCAAACAAACAAAAAATTATAAAAACCCTTACCATTTAAGATATAATCAATGACAATAAGAAAAATATTTACTAGATAGAATAATAAATAGAGTAATACAGTGAAAATAGGAATTGTTGGGGCTCAGAAAATAACTCAGAGTATGGCACTTTGGCATCCTGAGTACTTTGAACAAAAGGTGATTCAAAATCCCTTAAAAGCAAGTCTCTCTCTGAACTTCTCATGCCCGCCTTTCTCCTTGCTCCCTTTTCTCCCCCAAAGGCAAGCCATAGAAACTAGAATTTCCCTTCCCCAAGGTGGATCATAGAAACTAGAACCCGTCTCTCCAAAGCCAGCCATACAACCTAGAAATAGTATTCTAACATTCTCCCATTTTTTTTGTATAAGAGCTGGCCATAAAGAAATTCTCTGACCTACTCTGTCTGCAAGTAGACTATAAGACCCTCATTCTAGAAGGGGTCTTGCCCTATGCCTGGAAAAAGGAATGCCACACAGAGAGGCCAAGAAGAATCTTAACACGCAGGCTTTCCTGAGTTTCCTCATTCAGTCTGTTGCTGTAAGATCACTCCCTTTTTGTCCAGTCACATTTCTGCACGGCTATCCACTCTGCATCAAATCTAGGCATAAAAATGGACAGTTTTCCTTTGGATCTTTGGGTCTTCATTCTGAAGACTCTTGTGTCGTGTAAAACTCTGATTACATAAATATGTTGTGTTTTCATGTTAACCTGTCTTTTGTTAAAGGAGTGTCAGCTGTGACCATTATGATGGGTGAGAAAAGACATCATGCCCTTTACCCACTACAGTGATATACATATCACGTGATACGTCTTCTGAATTTTCTAATAGCTTTATTGAGATACACTTAACATACCATAGTTAAGGTATACAGCTCAATGTTTTTTAGTATATTTACAGAGTCGTGAAATCATCACCAAAATCTAATTTTAGAATATTTCCATCATCCCAAGATGAAACTCTGTGCTGATTAGCAGTCACTCCCTGGCCCCTTTCTTTACCCCATCTTATCTGTGTACAGCCATTAATCTACTCTCTGTTTCTATAGATTTGCTTATTTTGCACCTTTCCATATGAATGGAGTCATGCAATATGTGGTCTTTGTGTCTGGCTTCTTTCACTCAGCATAATGTTATTGAGGTTCATCCATGTTGTCTCACGTACTAGTACTTTGTTTCTTTTTCTTGCCGAATAGTAGTCTATTGTATGGTTATATCACATTCTGTTTATCCATCCATCAGTTGGTGGACCTTTGGGTTGTTTCCACTTTTTCTTATTTGTTTTTAAAATTGACAGACAAAAATTGTATACATTTATGATGTACAATATGATGTGTCGATATATGTTTACATTGTGGAATGATTAAATCAAGCTAATTCACATATCCATCACTTCACATGCTTATCATATTTTGTGATAACATCTGAATTTTTATATTACATCTTTTTCTGCTATATCAGCCAAAAACCAGATTCTAAATAAATTGAGCTTAAAACCAGATGATCAAATCATTATCTCAACGGGTTAAATAATGAGTCTCACAAAATTAAGCTTATTGCTCTCAGAAGTTCTACATTATCAATAATACCTTATGCTGTTAATTGGTTTTTGTGCTGTGAATACATAAAATTAATTATTTTACAAATATTATTTTTGTTTATCATATATTTAATAAATATAAATATTTAAATTTATAAATATATTGATAAATATTTATAAATTTAAAAATAAATATTATTTTTATCATATCTTTACATATATCTTTTTGTGTATCTTTACAAGTATATGATATACTAGTACATGTACAAAGTAGTACATGTACAAAGCTTATACATGTACTACTGTACTAGTATATTATATAGTTATAATTGGGTATATACATATACTCAATATGTATGCCCCAAATTTTTATCTATGGGGTACAAAATTTTAAAAAATAGACTGGAAACAGCTGTCTAATGAAATTAACAAATAATATAAAGCCTCTGTAGTCCAACAGTATCTGGCAAAGTACTAGATGAGCAGTAAGTATTTAAACTACACTGATACCGTATTAGCCCATTCTCAGGCTGATATAAGAACATACCTGAGACTGGGTAATTTATAAAGGAAAGATGTTTAATTGACTCACAGTTCCTCAGGGCTAAGGAGGCCTCAGGAAACTTATAATCACGATGGAAGGGGAAGCAAACATGTCCTTCTTCACAAGGCAGCAGGAGAGAGAATGAGAGCTGAGTAAAAGGGGAAGCCCCCTATAAAACCATCAGATCTCGTGATAACTTACTCTTTATCACGAGAATAGCATTCAATTACCTCCCACCTGGGAATTATGGGAAATACAATTCCAGTTAAGATTTGGATGGACACACAGCCAAACCATATCACTCACTAACCGCCCCTGAATGCAAAGGTGGCAATTTATCTAAGTTTTGTGTGTATGTATGTTTCTCCCTTGCCATATGCATTTTGGTGAATAGTTCTGTGTGAGTATATCTGTGTATGATACAATGACCACAGAAACGTAGTACTTTGTGTTTGAGAGTGTCGTTTTTGAATTTAGACCACCTGAATCTCTATCTTAGCTCCATAATTTATTAGCTATATGACCTTGAGTAGATTGCCATCTATTCCATGGCCTAGTTTTCTTATACACAAAATTGGGACAACAGTACCTATCTACCTCATAGGTTTGTGGTGAAGGTTAAATAAGTTTATATGAGCAGAGTCACTGTACCTAGGTCTGACACATGGAAAATGCTCATTGTAGTTTGGCCACCAGAGCTATAGACACACACACACACACACACACACACACAGACACACACACACACGTGGATGAGTATATCTGGATATGTTTATTTTTCTATGTCAATCTATATCTGGTCCTCAATATGTATTTATACTGAATAGTAACAATAATAATGATAGCCGATACTTACTGAACATGAGTTCTAGGCATTAGTTTAAGCACTTTACATAGATTATCTTGTTCACCTTCAGAAAAAAAAATATGACGTAACAACATTACATAGCATACTTTGATTATTCCCATTTTACAGATTAGAAAACTAAGGTCCAAAAGGTTTAAGTAACTTAAAACTAAATTCACACAGGTAGCATACGACAGAGCCACAAAGTCTGACTTTTTAAGCCACTACTTATCACCTCCCCATTCATTTAATAATATTATTTAATATTACGCTTATAGTCTATAGTATCATAATTTGTATGGTGCTTAGTATTTTATGAAATATTTTCAAATACATTGGGTCTCATAGCAAGCCTGTGAAATGAGAAGTAAAGTATTATTATTCTCATTTTTATAAGAAAGCAAACTGATAGAACTGAACCATGGGTGTCCTTTGGTGGAAGAGTTTCCATGTTACAAATATCCAGGGTACCTCTGTACATAAGGAGTCACAGCATGAATGAACTGAGTACCTATAACGTGTCAAGCTCAGACACTAGTGCTGGGGATATAAACTACAGACCTCCCCTGGAAGCATCATAGCCTAGGGAGAGACCAGTGTGGTAACCAAGAACCAAGAATCACGGTACACAATATGTAGTCTCTAAGGGAGACATGAAAGGAGTGTTTATGGAGCACAGAAGGAGGGGCCATCTGTGCCAGGGAGGTCTTAGAAAAGGCAAAGGGATGGGGGAGGGGGAGGCTTTCCTGGAAGAAAGAATGCATGGGTGTGAATGTGAATCCATGTTTGTGTCTATGACAGTGTGGCTAGGCATAATGAAGTATGGATCTGAGTGTGTACCTGTTTATATAGGCTTACTCCTATAAGTATTAATTTTTGTGTATGCTGGCTGCTGGTGTAGAATGAGTAAGCCTGAACATAAAAGAGAATTTGTCTGGTATAACACACACCATAGCAGAATTGGACCTGCCCTGATATGCACAACCCATCATGACCCCCCAACACCAGGGGAACCAGAGATGCTGGTCCTTTCCCACTGTAGCAGCTGCCCACTCTAGAGCTATGGTGATTAGACTCACAAGTTTTTTCAATTCATCAGTCTGGGTGTGTGGTGGTCTAATAGAGCCAGCCAGCTTGTATGAGTAAGGGTGGGGGAAAGAGGGAGGAGGTACAGGTATCTGTGGGTGTGCATCTGTGTGCACACTTCTGGTTGTGTGTGAATGCTTAGCATTGGCTGTTCCTAATTAGAGTGAGGAAACCTCCCTTCTCCCTTCGTCATCACCACCTTGGGGTGTTTATCCACTCACCTGTTTCCATTGCCACCTGTATGGGGCCGGCTTCTGTCTTCACTTTAACGTTCTGGGGATATCTAAAATATATCTCTGTGCTGGGGTTAGGCAGAAGCAAGGCTGGGAAGTGTTGGTGCCCTTATTTGGTGGAGGCACTCCCTCCTTTCCCCCACCCCTGCCCCATTCTGGTCCAGGAATCTCTCAAAGGAGCAAAAATGTGGGCAAAGGCAAGTAGTACTTGTGGAAGCCATGAAAAACCCGGAGGGTCACTCCCAGGGGTGGGCTGCTCCATGTGCCTCCCCTGGTGATAAAATCTGCTTTTAGGGCAAAATTAAGGAAGGCAAGTGAGGACTCCTCTCTCCACAAATGTTCCCCTAGGAACTGGGGAGGTGGGAATAAGGCTATAACGCTCTTTATTTCTTTAAGCTTGTATGAGCAAAACAAGCCCAAATAATCACAAATAATATGTAGTTGATATTAACTATGAGTATCTTTATAAAATGGCAAAATAATTGAACTAGATTTTATTTTTTATTATAAAATATATAAATTCAGGGCCATGGGATCATGTAAGGCAAAGGCATTATGTACTGGAATACACTGGTAATTTGTGTTTACACCTTAGCACAAGCACTGCCACACAGTTAAAATATTAGCACGTTAAGATGGGCAAGAATGAAGTGCAATAATCAACACATGTAGCATGTCATATTTCAGCTTGAAAGAATAAGTGGGTGGAGAGAAAAACAAACATGTACAGAAAAGTAGAATGATCTCACATTCGTGGTCCTTGAATATGTGGATTCTCTTTCTAGTTCCATCAATGGCTTAATCTATTGAAAGCTTCTTACTATCTATTGATAAGTTAGTCTATAGCAGATCATTTCTCAAAAATATTAATATGCTTAATCAAACCTTACTGAAGTATTTTTTAAAATGTAAATGATCTCTAATAAATGTTAGCTGTTGCATGTCTAAATACTTTATGTTTATTGCAGCATCTTATATAGTATATATTTCCTTGTTCTGGACCCAGATATTTTTCTAAATATTAAGGGAAAGTGATGGCTTTGTAATATGTCCAGGGAATTTTTTCATAGTCAATATATTGTTTATTTGCACTTAAATATTTCATCAATAATGTGGAAAACAGAAATAGCCTGACTATGGCTAGAGACTGTTTAGAGGCTAAGATTTCTATCATGAACTGCTTTCAACTGTTATATTTTATGGCACAGATTCAGTGGGAATCTGATCTGCTAAAATATTTGGGCTGTGAAAACTCCCACACTGTGACAGATGTCAAGTCCAATTAAGTGACTCATGTCCAGGTTTCTGTCCAATAGGATTTCCCATTAAATATCAATTTAGGGGGAAAAATTCCATCCCCCTTCCTAAGCCTTTATCTCTTCCACCATCTCCAGGCTGAATCAATTGGTACCAGGAGAGCCCAGAAGCCACACACGCATCTCTGCCTCTTTGCCCTGGCTCTCCCACCCTCTTCCCGTCTTTCTCTGCTTCCTTGTCACTGTTACTCCAGGAGACGTTTACTTTTCACCAACCTTTCTCCAAGCATCTCCAAGCCACTGACTATATATATTTTGCTACAAGGTAAAGAGAGGAGGGGGTGGGGATGGGGGATACAACCAAACCTTGAAAGACTTTGAAACTGGAAAATAGGTGTCTATTTATACAACATACAAGTAAATGAGGGAAGAGGAAGAGGCAACCTTAGCTCCGAGTTACAGTATTGTGTTCCTGGGAACTGGGGAGATATCAACTGAACAAAGCCTTATCTCAAAAAAAAAAAAAAAAAATCACTTCTGAGCAAGATCACATCTCTGTCCTGCACTTCCCAGTTTCTGCTCAGCCGTATTAGGGGAAGGAAAGGCGTCCGATAGGAGAGGAATCTTATCTTAACCATCTTTCTTATTGATTATTCGCGCTATTAGAAAGTGGAGGAATCAGCCCTTCGATGTGATTGTGTTTATCTCTGTATCTCTTTTGTTATTTTTAGAGACCTAGAAGAGGAAAAAAGGCACGAGACTTTTCAACACATCGTTTAAAAAAAATCAACAACGAATCTCTTGAAATGTTTGAGAACAATTAAAAGGAAAACGCGTTTTTAAAAAAATCTATCAACTAAGTGAACAATCATTCATATCGTCTACATCCTGAGATATTATCGTCCCTCGCTGCGGACACCAGCGAGATGACAGCTGCTTTTTCATTTTTGAATGTAATAAATATTTGCTGCTTTTAATATTTTCTGGAATCTCCCCTCGCTATTCCCTGGCATTTTAACTCTAAAGATTGGAGAACAGATTATCAAAAAGGCTTTTGCAAGGTAAGACTCCTTTAAATAATTTTTTTCAGCTTGAAATAAGTTAGATTATTCATACTGCATTTATAGATGCAGGTCATTCCATAGTTAAAGAGATAAAGCGCATACACGACATACTATTTATGAATATTTTTAAAGATCTGGAGGAGAATTTAACATGCTTTGAGGGCAACCCAGGAACTTTTTACCAGAACTACAACTATTTAGTGCTTATTGTGATTTTCCATTACTCGTCTATTTATTTCTGCCCTTTCAAGCTGACTGTGTAGATGCAAGTTGTTCTACTCATAAACGTACCCGAGAAAAGCCCGTAGGGAGTCACAGGCAGTACTGGGATCATTTGTTTTTATTTTGCCGTAGAGGACCTGATTTCCTCGCAGGGAAATTAAAGCTGTTTTGGCCCAATTCGCTCCTCAGCAAGTGAGGTGCTGGGAACCGATCACGCATCCCCTTGCTTTTGTTTCTCTAGAAGCAAACGCTCCTATATGTCGCCGACGCGATTTCCCCCGCGCCGAGCGTCGCTGTGGCTGCCCACGCCAGGGCCCCGAGTCCGCAGCCGGGTCCTCACTCTCGACGCCCGGGGGGCGGTGCGTGCAGCCCCCGCAGGGGCCTTTCTCCTCCTACCGCGCCCCTTCTTGAAGCCCGAATTCCCCCGAAGCCCAGCGGTTCCGAGTGGCCCCCTCCCAGAAGGCGCGCAGTCGGGGCCGATGCTCCAGGCGCCCCGGAGAAGCCTGGCCAGGTGGCGTTTCCAAGAGGGCACAGTTAGAGGAAGGCTAAGCACCGACATGCCCGGACTTGGCCAGGCCACCCGGCGACAGCTGCGGGCTACCGAGCTCCGGTTCCGGGAGCGCCCGAACTTTGCCTGCAGAGATGCAGCTCCCACCGGGACAACACGCTCGGCACCCGCTCGTCCCCGCCCGCCCCGCCCCGGACCCTTCCCTTCTCTTCCCTTTCCTCTGCATCCTCTCCTCCCTCAGCGGCCCGGCTGCCGGCATTTTCCCGCAAGGTGGTCGCCAGACTGCCGGGCGCATTGTCTGATCCCACGTCGCCGTGTCCCTAGGTCCCCTATGTGTGTGGCTGTCTGCGTGACAGATGGTGCTCCAGGAGCCCGCAAGGCCATCGGAGTCAATTTTCTTTTGAAAGGCTCCGCCACGTTTGTTTAGTCATTTCTTTATGATTTCGGAGAAGCGCGAGGGGTCCAAGAAGGCTTCCCGCCCCCAGCCGCTGGCTCTCTGCTTGCGCTCCGGGATGGAGGTTCCTGACAGCCCGCATCCCAGCGCCGGGCGCCCCCGGCGCAACCCCAGACCAGCGCCAGGCCCTCGGGCGCCGCGGCTGCCCGGTTGCTTCGCCAGAGGCCCTCGGGGCGAGAAGCTCACTTCGCGTCACACCGCCCCCATGAAAACCCAGATGTATTCGTTGTTCGGAATCACTCGTTTGTCTGGGAAGGGGACGAAGGGAGGGAGACGGAATAGCGCGGTTGGCATTTGGCCGGAAGAGGCACAAAAACCCAGTCGCGACCCTATAGGCCTGCGGTCGTCCCCCAGGCCCCGGGCCACAGGCCCGCCGTGGCCGTCGGCAAGTCGAGGTGTCGGGTCCAGAATGCGGCCTGGGTCAACTGCGTCCCCACTGGCTCCCGCGCCATGGGGACGCGCGGGACTCGCGCCCTCGGGCCAGATCCTCTCGGCGCCCTCCAGCGTCGCGCGCCGGCCTGCTGTGGGCCGCGCGTCCGCTGGGAGGGCCGGTGTGGTAGGCCTCGGCCGCCATCCTTCCAGCAAAAGACCCTGATTTCTTTTACTGATTAATTTTCCGACCCCTCCTCAGCCTCCAAAATGATGCTGAGTCCGGACCAAGCCGCAGATTCGGACCATCCCAGCTCGGCGCACTCGGATCCGGAGTCCCTGGGCGGCACGGACACCAAGGTGCTGGGCAGCGTGTCGGACCTGGAGCCGGTGGAGGAGGCCGAGGGCGACGGCAAGGGCGGCAGCCGGGCCGCCCTCTACCCGCATCCGCAGCAGCTGAGCCGCGAGGAGAAGCGCCGCCGCCGGCGCGCCACCGCCAAGTACCGCTCGGCCCACGCCACCCGCGAGCGCATCCGCGTGGAAGCCTTCAACTTGGCCTTCGCCGAGCTCCGCAAATTGCTGCCCACGCTGCCCCCGGACAAGAAGCTCTCCAAGATCGAGATCCTGCGCCTGGCCATCTGCTACATCTCCTATCTCAACCATGTCCTGGACGTGTAGGGCGGGGTGCGCCGCAGGGGGCCGCCTGTCCCGGTGTCCGCGAAACGCGACGGATCAGGGTGGCCGCCGCTGGGGTGGCGGAGGCTGCGGTGGTCCAGCGAGACGGCCACCTCAAGAGACTCGGGCCGGGGAAGAAGCTCGCTACCTGTTCTCTCTGGTCAGCAGGGCAACAAGAGAAGGTTTCCGATGCAGGCAGGTGGGGTTGTCTGGCGAGCCCGGGGGCTCGCAGGGGGGATTTTTCAGGCCAGGAGAACCTCGTGGAGACACTCGAGATGAGCCACCTCTGGGGCTCCCCAAGGGTTGTTGCTTTAACCCACTGGAGACTTTGAGTTCTCCTACGTTCATCCGCCACAAATCTTAATGTGTTGAAAGAATGAGGGCAGAAGTTCAGAGTATGCAGGCTCATAACTTTAGGCTATCTGGAATTTTTCTAATGGACAAATCACCAAACACTGGGGAGGAGGAGAGAGGAGGGATCTCGCCCGTAGAGATGGAAGGCACAGAAAGGTGCGACAGGAAACTTTCCTTTCTGTTGTGAAAATAAAGATTATATTAGAATCCAAATAAACCCTGAATATTTAGTAAGGTTAAAAAGACAAATTGAGAACGATTAGACGCACTGTGGGAGGATTTGAGCTTGGTGAGATTTTATCTCCAAGATAAGACACCAAGGTAGACAGGAAAATCCATATTTAAATGGAAAATTTAATATCTGATTGCTTTTGCAGGCGAAGTGCCCCTTTATATATCCAAAAACATCTATTTGTGACCTTAAACATGTGGACCCATAGGTGCAGTTAGAAAAAGACAACCTATTTTTATTTATGTTAGAAGGAGTAGAGTATTTTTTTCAAGACATTTATTTTTCAGAGTGGTGATACTTTTACTTTGGATACTCTGTGCCAATTTATTTATAGTCAAGTGTTTACACTTTTTCCTGTGGAATAATTATGTCTAACTTTTTACGTGTTTGTTGAGATTATACTGTGGTCTTTCTTTCTGCTCTAATTATATTGCACTTATATAACAAGTTTCCCACTTCTCCCTGTTTCTAAACATATTTTATATATTAAGATGTTTGTTCTTGAAAGGTTCTTTTGTTGTGAGATCAGCAACACTAGCACTTCACTATTATAGTTTTTTAAAAAGTGTGTTATTCTTATCTGTAGTTATGTCTGAGAAGTCCTTTACAAGCTGTTTATAAGGAGAGTAGCTTCTTTGTGTGTGTGATGTTTGTGCGTGTGATGAATTTAGGAAATTAAGTTATTTTCCTAAGGAAAAAAAGAAAAAAAGAATTCAGAACTACTTTCCTCTGTGACACCAAAAAGAAAAGTCTATAACCTGAAAATGTTTCATGTTCTCTGCTGTGAAACTCTTAAAACAAGGAGTGTATTTTAGAGACAAGGGAAAAAAAACCACATCTGCTATCCAAAGATTTTAGTCTTTTTCAGGGTTTTTTTGTGTCTCTGTTGCTTTATATAATGCAATATTTTGTAGTGAAAATAGATATAATCTGGTTTCTATCTGACGAGTTTTTCATATCTCATGAATGGTGCGCTGTTTTGCATATAAATAAAGGTATCAACTAAAGTCCTCTCTTTTATTTTAAGCACACTGTCTAAAAATAATGGACATGTTAGCCGAGCATGAAATATCTTAATGGACTCAATTCCTTGGAAAGAAACTGGTAAACACAACAAAATCTTAACATCAACATATTTATGTAGTGAAATATTTGATGGTCAAATTTGGACGTGGATCAGTCCCATAAATAGATGCCCTACGTATGATGGTGACATAGATCATTCTACTCTCAATGAGGAAAATAAGTATAGTGTTTACATAAAATATTACTTGAATTGTGGATTCTTTGCCTCTAAAAGAAAACTTAATAACTCTCTAACCCAGCCTCTTCAAATTAGAGTTGGGAAACTGAGGCCCAAGGAGTGACCTGCACTAAGACACATAGCTATTTAATGGCAGTGAGAAGAAGATCCCTGATACGATGACTCTCAATCCTCACGGCACTTATTAAGAACAAGGTGTCTATTACTGTTGTAATACTTAAACATCTAATCAGTACACAGATTCAAGACAGGGCACCTGCAAACAATAAAAAAAAAAAATTGAGCCCTGGACCAACCTTGAGATACGAAGAATAACATCTGCAAAAACCTGTGGCTAGTATAAAAATGCGAAATATATTGCTTACAAACAGAAGACATAAATGACTTAAAAACTATATGTACATATGCATATATAGAATATTATGAACTGTGAGTCTACATCACATCAAGTTTCAGAGTAAATGCAGTTAGATGGATGCTAGGCCTTATGCATATAAAATGTCTGTGGGATTGCTGGTATTCTTCGCTTTTCACCCAGGTGTCTTGTTGTCAGCTTCACAGATACCTACTAGGTAGGACCTCATCCTCTCCCTTACATGAAGGTGTGTAGTAGGAAAGTACTTCCTAGTGTGTGAAAAAGAACAGCACCTTCCATTGCCTTGTATCTGGACAATGTCCTGGTCACTAGAGCAATGGCTGGTTACTTTGTGACCTGCAAAACACATGAGCGCCTGTAGGCCTTCTCACCTCTAGGCAGTGTGGAGGGATAACTACTCCTAGTTCTTATAGCACCTCTCTATTATAGAAGAGAATAATTAGCCCTGCTCCTGTGCCAAGGGTATGAAGTCAACTTCTAACCTCTGGAAACCTTCCAAGTGCCTCTCTTTCCCAGTTTAGGGGCCCAACTTCCAACTGACCAACACAGTCCTCCCATTCACCTGTAGGAGGAACCTATTGATACACTCCCCTAGACAAACGGCCTTTGCTTTGGAATTTGGACAAAGGGCAGCATCCCTTCCTAGCTACACAGTCCATGTGATTCCAGGAGAGGATCTTCACAAAGTCATTTCAAATCCAAAGCTGCTGAACACCCTCCAAGAGAGACAAGCATGGTGGCAGTCTGCTAGACCAGAGGGTGACTGACACATCCCCTGAGTGTAGCGCAGACACAGTGATTATTCTTTGAATGACGTGAGGTCTCATCCGTGAGGTCTCAATTCTTCTTTGAATGATGATGGTGAGCATTCATTCTTACATTCAACCATTGTTTATTGAGGACCCACTGTGTGCCAGGCATTGTTCTAAATGCTGAAAATAGAGTAACACATGCGACAAAGTCTACTGGAGAAAAGCAGTACACTGAAGCAAAAAAAGTTAATTTTAGATAATGCTAAATGCTATGAAGAAAAATAAAGCAGGGTAAAGAATAGAGAATGGGGGCTGGACATGCTGGTGCTGGGTAGCATTTTAGAGAGGGCTGTTGGAGAAAGCCTCTCTGAGGAGATACATTGGTACCCTTGGCCCAGAGACTTAGGCCTGCTGGACCAGCTTTCTACAGTTGCTGCTACTAGCGCTGCCTTTTCTTTTCTCATCCTGTTAAAATGTTCTGAGTGCTCATGCTACCAAAACAACCTGTGCAGGTCACTCACCTTTCCGCAGCTGGCCCCAACCTGTCCTTTACCCGAGCTTGGTCTTTCCCCAAACAGACCCAGAACCACATGTCTTTCTGCTGTCCCTTCACCTTCTTCTCTCTGCCTGCAGCCACTCAACAACTTGCCAGGCCATTGCTGCTCCCCAGAAAGCATAGCCCCAGCTGGCCCAGCAGACAAGGCTGCCTGTGCTGAATATTTCTCCACCCAGATGGCCTTCCCCTCACTTCTACCACTGCCCAGAAACTTCCAGAGAACAAGGGCAAAAGTACGGGGCAAAACAACCTTCCTCTTGAGGGAGAGGGGAAGAGGAGGGGCAGTGTATGACGGGATGGAATGGTAAAGGAAGGGCCGACTGAGGAGAGAGGAATGGGTAAGGAGGGAAATGAGACTGGGTGGGGGTGGGGAACTCTGGAGGGAATACCCGCTTCCCATAGGAATGCCATTTGGGGGGGCTCCCTCCAGTGGCCCTGCCCCATGAACACATGTCACCAGACCACTATGATGAGGTGAGTAGGCAGAGCCAACTTCTGTGATGCTGTGATTTATCCATCTCTCCTCACTGCTGTCTCTGGCTGCCAGTTTTCTTACTGATGTTTGGGGTGGAGAGAATTTAGGGGGAGAAGAGGGTCAACTTAAGAGCATGCACAGCCAATACCCTTTTCCATACTTTGATGTGCTATCTCATTTATCAGTATTAGTAGTAGAAATAATAACTAATGTGGGTTGAGTGTGTACTATATGCTTACTAAAGTGCTTTGCATGCATTATCTCCTGTAATTCTCACAACCACCCAGTGAGGTAGGTACTTTTACTGTCTCCATTTAACGGATGAGGAATTTGAGGCTGAAAGAAATTAGATGGCTTGCCCAGTGCCAAGAAGCCATGTTTATCAGTTTATCAAAGTGTCTGCCCCTGCCCATCATACTCTAGAGCTGTCCTTTTATAGATGGGTAGCTGTGCCATGCACACATCTCCCCTTTGGCCCCTGCACTGCATCTCTCCGTCCGTGTGCCTAGGGAAAGCTTCGGCTCATGCGATGCCTAAGGAGTGCTGCGTCTGCAGTGCACACGGCTGCCCAACCAAGGGGACCAGTAGGGGGCAAAACCAAGCCTGTGCTCTGTATGCCAAGTCATGCATGTGCCCTGGCTTGAAGCTGGACTATCTGGAGGAAGGGCAGCATTTTTCTACTTTGCAAGAAAACACTATAGGTTAATGGTGGCCCTGTGACAGCTCCCCCGCCAGGGCACTGTCATTCACCACCACATGGGTGAGGCTGGCTCTATCCACACTCCTCTGCATCTTCCAGCCCATTCTCACGCTGCTTCTAGACCTATCTTTAAAAATTAGTGTGCCATTCTCCTTTGTGAATGTCCATTTTATTTTTTAATAAAATTCAAGTTCCTAATCTAGGCATAGAAATGTTCCACAGTCTTGTTCCAGACCCTCACTAGTGACATCTTCAGCCACTCTCCAGAGATTAAATATTCCTGCCAAATTGGGTTTCCTCACTTCCCCAGAGAGGCCAAGTCTTTTTCTTTTATGATCTGGGCCTTTGCACTTACTTCCCCTTTACTCACAATGCTCTCCCTTAACCTATTTTTTACCCAGAAAATTCCGATGATTCCACCGTGACCCAACTCAGACCACATGTAACCACATGTAACGTCACAAAGCTTTCCTGTTTCTTTCAGAAGCATTAGCTGCTCCGTTCTCTGAGTCCCAGATACGTACATCATTATTCCTGAATTCACCTGTTTTTCCCATTTCTGTGTTTGTGACCCAAGACTCTGGGGCCAAGTTCAGGCCCTGGCTCCAATTATTCTAAGTGTATGACATTGAACATGTTACTATGTCTCCTCAAGACTCCACTTTCATCCATAAGATGGGACAATATATGTACCAATCTCAAATGCATGTTATGAGGTTTCCATGGGATAATGTATAGTGCTTATCAGAATAGGAAAACATGGGAAGTGCTCAATAAATGTGAGCTATTTTTATTACATTTGTGTTTATGATATGCACAGGAATTAATATAGGATAAGCTAAAATCAGTTTTAATTCATTAACATATTAATGATTTGTGGTTTCCACCAACTGTATCCATCTGCATATGATATAATACTCAACAGTCAGCCAGAAATCATCCGTCTTGTAAGACAGGAAACCTAGGTAAGTTAATAGTGATCCATGGAATACACCACATGCACACATGTAGAGTTATCTACAGATCTGAAAGACCCACTTGACTCATGATAAAAGCCCAGTCTACGCCTTTTCTCTTTTACCTTGGTTTTTCTCATAGCAAGAATGCTGTGATAAGCGCTATAGCAGACTGGTCAGGAGCACCGACTCTGACAAAGCATGCCCTGTGTTCAATTCTCCACTCTCCTACTAACTGGCTGTGGCCTTGAACCAATTACTTAATTTTGTGCCTCAGTTTTTCCACCTGTAAAATAGGGAAAATATAGTACCTATCCAGTAGCATTGTTAGGAGGATTAATTAAGTTAATTCATGTAAAGTACTTAGAACATGTCTTGTGCTTGTAAAGAGCTCAATAGCACTCACTATATTAGCATTTATGGCAGGCAACCTTTTTAACAATGAATTAAACAGTTTAATTATTCTTGAGATAATGGAGACAGAAACTGTTGGAATTTCCTGCTTCACTTCGATAAGTATTTCCAGGTCAGGAGGGAGTTCTTCATCTCCTTGCTGATCATTCCAGCAAGATATCAGAAAAAGGGAAGATTTCAGGAGACTCTTGAATCAGGAGAAAGGTGGTGTGATTGGTAGATTTGTATATGGGGGCAGGTCCTCTTAGGATCCCCTGGGATTAGGATGGAATAACTGAAAATAAAAGGCCACTGGAGTCAGTCTTCCAGAGAGGCACAGAAGATCATTGACCAAAGACAAAGAAAAAAACTTTCTCCAGAGATGTCTCTGTGGAACAATAGCTGGTGCATTGACAAAAAGGAACCAGGGCTGGAGATGGTTCTCTGAGGGACATGAGGTGACCTGTGCTAGAGGGTGGAGCTCTGCAAAAGGGGGTAGTGGCCTTAGTTCAGGTGGGATTCCACTTCTTGGTGAGTGAAAATCAATTGGCATAAATTTTCTGAGCAATTACAGTTTAGAAAACACTCTTATGGAAAACTGTTAAAACATCTCCATAAGCCAAGAGAATAGTGAGATGGATTCAAATATACACAACAACAATAAGTACATTTCATTTATTTTCTTAGCCTGTCTTTCTCACTACCCCTTAAGACTTTTTGAAGCAAATACCAAACATCGCATCATTCCATCCCTGAAGACATCAGTAAGTATCTCTTAAAAGATAAGTACTCTTTTTTCTTTTAACAACAAATATACCATTATCACAGTAAAACAAACAGTATTTCCTGAAAATCACCTGTGAGCACTTGCATATTTGAGGGGACTTTCACAGCTGATCTAACCCACCTTCTCTGATGACTCTTTTCCTTCTATCTTAAAATTTTAGCCCTTGTCCTCCTAAATTTTGGCAATTGCTCGTACACACACGTTGCATGTGAGTGCCTGCTCATCCCCCTCCGCCTGACCCATCATGGGTGAGCAGGCTTGAAAACTGGCCCTCTGAGCACAGAAGCCTTTCCACCGCCCAAAGCTGCCCTGCAGGGTGTGCTGGGGTAGCTGACAGCTGGGTGCTGGCTAAATACAGCCACAGGTAAAAGGGAAGCTACAAGGGACCGCTGGAACATTTAGAGTGGATATGTTGCCAGAGCCCAATTTAGACAGATTTTAAAGATTAAATACAAATCAGGTGGACTCTTTCAGCCATTGGTCAGGCACTAAAGTCAGGAGGGAACTTCAGAGTGAGGGCCTCCTAGACCTCCCTGGTAGCAGCAGCCTGGAGGCCTGAGGGTCATTTACAACTGGCCGGTGCCCCTCTTTGAGGTCTGTTGTGTATTCTGTGTCTGTGAGTCCCTCAGGCCCCTGGTAGAGAGGGCTCAGCTGACCTGAGTGGTTAAGTGCCTTGCCCACAGTTTCAACATCCTGCAGGGCAGAGCCACCTAGAAGCCTTTCACACCAATCCTGTGCGCCTTCCACACCAATCCTGTGCGCCTTCCACACAAAGACCCCACACTGTCTACCCTGGGCTGCAGCTTAGGGACTAATAATAACATCAGCAAAAACTGAACAGGCATAGCATTTACCCTGTGGGAGGTACTGTCCATTATTAACTCACTTAATCCTCTAAAAATTCAGTGAAGTAGAAGGTGTTACTATTCCTAAATTATAGATGAGGACACTGAGACACAAAGTTAGGTGATATGCCCTAGGTCACATTGCTAGTTAGGATTGAAATGGGAAAATGAGTCTCTAAGGCAATACAATTAAAAAGCAAATACTTTGATAAAAGGAAAAAATATGTAAGTTTTCTTTGGTGTGAAAAGAAAAATAAACGACAGCAATTGGAAATGAGAACAGCTTTTCCCTTAAGCAGCGTGGGCCCTGGACTAGAGATTGGCCCTTCTCAGTGGACTTGTCCTCTGAGGCCACTCGGAGAGTCCGAAACTTCACAGAGACTGCAAAGGAGCAGGAGAGGGAGGCCTCCGTGTGGGCTGGTTCTGCGTGTGTCCGGAGAAGGCTCTGTGCTGACATCACGCCTTATATAAGCTCTGGATCAAGCTTCCGGGAGATCCAGATGAGTCACTTTTACCAGAGGATCCTGACCAGGATGCTTAGACTTCGGGAGATACTCAGAAAGGCTTAGCGGTTAGTGCCTTTGCATAATTCCTACTAAATGGAGAAAGAAATGAGCGTCCTTCTTAATTTAGGCTAGATATGGGCACTAAAGGCCTTACACAAAGAAAGTGATCCCCTCCGGGATCGCACACCCATCTTCGGCCCAGCAGCCGTCTACACAGCCGCACACCTCCATCGCCGCCTTCTTTATACCTGGTTCTGGTTCCTAACCTCGCTGTCAACACAGCCTAACGCCAGGCACTTGGTGTTATTGTGAGGTGGTGTGGTGGAAGGAACTATCACTTGCTGCAATAGTAGCTAACTCTTAATTTTTTAAAAAAGTGTAAATCTGAGACTGAAAGTTGTGGGTGACGTTTAGTGTGAAGTTCGGGCGTCCCTGGATGGGCTCCTTGTGTGGTGGGCAGCGTCTGCCTCGCCGGCCGCGCTCCTCTCTGCGTCGGATCTGCATGTGGGCCGGGATTTGTCTTTGGCTTCTTGTCTCGTTTGGGATGAGACCCTCGCGTCCCAGGGGAGGGGGGCAGGTGTTGCTCCAGTCGAGCGAATGGAACCAAATTACAGGCCCGTCTGTCACCTCCTCTGGGAGAAGGTGAGGGAGGC
>NW_012106919.1:5161479-5210992 GCF_000951045.1 Mandrillus leucophaeus | reverse complement strand
TCGGGAGGCGCCTCAGACCCGGCCGCGTCTAAGCGGCGCCGTCGAACGCCTCACACTGGAAGGGGTTTCCACTGAATTGACTGACGTGTCTTCTGACGGCACTGACTCGGGGGCTGTGTCTGTTCTGCTGAAAACAGAAACATCCTCCACACAGATCTGTTTCCCTGGGTCTTCAGTCTAAGATAAGTGGCTCGCTCGCTCACGCACTCACCCTCAGGACGCCCCACCAGTGGGCGTCTGTGGACACAATGATCCCCGCCCCGGGTTGGCGCGCGCGCCGCTCCTCTCAGGGTGCGGCTCTCAGGGAGAGCCGGCTGACGCGGACACCGCAGGTGGGATCGCGGCCACGGGACCTTGGAAGTCCCTCGGAGGCTGCCGGACCTAACCGGCGATAACGATGACACCTGGCTGTCTGCGGCAGTCTCGGGAGAGCGTCCCACCACCGAAGGCCCCAGTGGGGCGCAGCAGTGTTAGTCTGGGCTACCTGAAAAAACAGGAAGAGATAACGCCGGCCCTTTGTGGACAGCAGTGGACAGGAATAATAAATTGCCGTCATTTTGTTTGCTCTTATAAATAGAGCAACAAAGACTATAGGAGAGAATGAGGGGAAAACAAGATCTCAAACCAGACAGAGCGTTTCTAATAAGAAACAAGTTCTTGTCAAATTCTCCAGACTTGAATGGAGAAAACAGTGTTTCATATGCCTTGTTGTTGCTCCTTGCCTCTGGGGTAGGAAAGGCTAAAGAAATTGTCAGTTCCTGGGAGCTCTTTCAGTAAGAAAAGAGCTGAGGCAGAGAGGGCGGATGTACTGCGGGCCCAGGAAGACACACATTCCTTCCTCTTTTCTTTGACAATAAAGTGATTGACAGAGATAATTTCCCATGTGAGAGGATAAAAGAATTGCTAGCAGATAATGGCCCGTGTTTAGATTGTGGCTGATAAGACTGTCCATCCCATGTCAAGAGATGACTGAAAAGTGAAAAATTAATTCCATTATCCAGCTGTTGCTGCTGTTAAGTGCCAAAATACCCAGATGTTTCCAAACATCTGAGTATTTGACAGCACGTTTTTACTATAGACCCAGATGTTTGGTATTGTGTAGACAAAGACCAAACCTAAACACGGAAAAGAAAAATAACTAACTGGGAAGAAGGCAACCAAGAGGTGGTTAAGAGGACAGCAAGAAGGGGAATTGAGTGGTGATGGGGAAGAAAAGGAGACATTAAAGACAAAAAATGCAAAGAAAGGTAAAAAATTTAAAAAAAGTAAATTTTTAAACAAAGAACAACATTCTGTTTCTTCATAGCCCACACCTTGACCTCATTCTTACCTGGCTCGGTGAAAATCATTTCTGCTTGTCCAGGTCTGGGTTATATGGGGGAGGGTGCAGAGGGGAAAGGTTTAAGAGAATGACTGGGAAGAGAAATCATGAGGAAACCTAGGGAAGCAACCTTGGCCCTAATGCCTGGGCATTAGGCTTACCCAGGGAGGGCAACTGTATGAAGAGGAGAGGCTACAAAATGGAAACGTGATTCATATACTGGGGTGGGGGCGGGGGTGATTGTCACACTCAGAAATGAAAAGCCAAAATTCCAGTCAAGGATATTCACATTAAGCAAAGCACTGAAATGTCTTGATTAGTCAACTTTGTTTGCAGTTATCAGTCAGGATGTTGAGCTCGGTCTAGACAGAGCCAATGATAGTGTAACAGAAGGAAAAGGGTAATTGAGTGGGGGAAGGTTGTGCAGTTTGGTGACAGATTTAGAGGAGGGGACATCATGTGATTGAGGTGATGGTGGGAGTGTTAGGCTTTCAGCACAGCTCACAAAGGCTCCTGTAATTCCCAAGCTGTCTGTTATCTATGAAATGCAAATCAGGAGGGGAGTGACATCATGTCGGATTGTGGCCACAGGGAGTAATTATTTAGACATTAAAGGCTATTGGAGGGAGTGGCTGACAATATTAATGATGTCCAGATGGACAGAATGTGATGCTAAAATTATTTTCTAGTACAAAGAACAAGAGAATTTTTATCAGGTTTACTCTTCTATTGGACAGTCTATCTTTTGGAGGTTTGCCCCTCAAAGAGATGGTGATACTAAGAGATGGTCTCTGGAATCAAAGCACGGAGGGGATTGTGGAAGGAGCTACGTTCTCCTGCTACTCAAAAGAAAGGCACAGTCAATATGTGAAACGTTCACACAATCTTTATGATGGTTAGAAAAGGAAATTATCTAAGGATAGTGTATGTAACAAGTCCCTCCATCTCATTCTTACTCTCTTATCCAAATATAGCAGCTCACAGGAACTTGTTGCTTTTCAAGGTATTGTTCCCTCTCCATCTCCTGCACTACAAACACTAGTACGGACACCTTGGTCCTTAATGCTGGTGTCAGCTGTATAACCACAGATAATAGTATTATCAGCCATTGATTTTAAAAAATGGTCTACATGAGGCGAAATGCAGCCTAGCTAACACCGTAGCATAAACATAAAAAGGAGGAAGTCACAAACCAGGACTCAAATTGGGAAAGATTCACAGGCAATGGGAAGAGCCAGAGGTCACATATGCTGATTTGGGTTGTAGACCTGACAATGCCAATGGGAATTCTGCTCTCTTCCCAGAGCAGATAGCCCATATTTGAGTGGGAACTCACAGGGGGCTCCAAACCAGCTGCCTATCTTTCTGAATTATGTGAGAATGAATGATGCGGCCAAAATAAACAAAAATGTGCCTCTGATGTATGTGGATTCTTGCATGAAATTAAAGGGACCAGGGGCACAGGTAATGTTTTTTAGCTTTTACATTTAAAAGTTATGAAATTGGTAAAGAAAGGAGGATTTGGAAAATGAATAGAAACACCCAAGGATAGTTTCAATGATTTCCCTTACCCCTGTCCTCCTTAGGTTGTGGCTTACAATACCAACATGCAAGGCTTTTGGCAAGGGTCAATTTAACGTGATTCCTCTAAGCTAGGAGCCTTCTAAATGTCGTAACCCCTTGTACCAGCCTCCGTCATAACACTGATATCACTGCACTATACTGGCTTATTTATTTGTCTCACTTCTCTCCTAGGTTATGAGCTTTTCAAAGGCAGGTAATCTGACTTATTGGCCACTGAATCATCAGCACATACAAATAAAATTGTATATTCCTTTTACAGTTATTCATACTGTATATTATACACAATTTTACAGCAAGAAGATAAATATTTTATAGAAAGTACTTAACATTTTGGTGTTTGGGGACACATGAATAGAAAAAGTCACTAGTTCAAGTGGAAAGCAGTACAGTATCATGGTTTAAATTGAAGGTTGACAATACTCACAGTATGAAAACGGCATAACATTCAAATTTCAATGTAGGTAAATAAAGTTTTATCGGAACATAGCAACACTTTATTTATGTGTTGTTTATGACTGTCCTTGAGCTGACAATGGCAGAGTTGAGTAGTTGTAAGAGAGACTTTATGGGCCACAAAATCTATTACTATTTGGTCCCTTACAGAAAGTTTACCAACTCCTGGTATAGAGGAAGAGCCCTAGAATTAGAATGCCGGTTTTCAAATCCCAGTGCTGACACTACTTGCTAGTCACAAGATTGGAGTAAGTTACTTTTCTGTTCTTTGATTTCATCATCTATAAAATGGGCACAATAATAGTACCTTCTTCAGGGGATTTTGAAGGAAAAAAGTGTTCAAAATGGTATTTAGAGTGTGTCTAGAAAGCATAAAAGTTCTCAAACCTCAACAATAAGGTTACACACAATTCAATTAAAAACCAGGCACAAGATTTAAACAACCACTTCACTAAAGAAAAGATATGAATGGCAAATAGCACATGCAGAGTTGCTCAATATTATTAGTAATAGGGAAAGGCAAATTAAATCCATGATAAGAAATTACTATACTACTATTAGATTAACTTAAAAAAAACCCAAAACTTACAATACCAAGGTCTAGCAAAGATGTTGAACAACTGGAACTCATACATTGCTGGTGGGAATGGAAAATGGCCCAGCTATTTTGGAAAATAATTTGGCATTGTCCTTCCTACTCTTATCAATGAGTCTTTACTTTGTGCTTCACTTAGGTGCTGTAGTCACTTACCTGGATTCCTTAGCTCTTATTAGGGTATTTTTGTGCGTGAATAGTTGTTCAAATTGATGTTTTTGTGAGGGGATGAGCACTGAAAAGTCCTATTATGCCTTCTTGCTGATGTCAGTCTTAAGTACATTTGACACTAGAATTAAGAAAGATAATTCAGAAAATAGAAAACTATTAAAATAACTGAGTAGTATCCTCAGGAGATTATATTAGTAAAGATATTGTATTATTATTATTGTTTTTTAGAGACAGAGTCTCACTCCATTGCCCAGGCTAGAGTGTAGTGGTACGAGCTCGGCTCACTGCAACTCCTGCCTCCCAGGTTCAAGCAATTCTCCTGCCTCAGCCTCCTGTGTAGCTGGGGTTACAGACGTGTGCCACCACACCTGGCTATTTTTTTTTTTTTTTTGTATTTTTAGTAGAGACGGGATTTCACCATGTTGTCCAGGCTGGTCTGGAACTCCTGATCTCAGGCGACCCCCCTGCCTCTGCTTCCCACAGTGCTGGGATTATAGGCGTGAGCCACCACGTCCAGCCTCAGATACTGTATTCTTAAAAGAACAAGATAAGAGAAAGTAAAATCAGAGATCAATATAACTTTTTACAGTAAAACAATATGATTCATGCAGAAAAAATAGAAGAGTTAGAAGACAAAGACTGGAAAATCTTTCACAACATTAAACAAAAATATGAAAAATATAAGAGAAAACATAAATCATGGATATTAACATCTGATGATCAAAAATATCTGAAGATCAAAAATAGTAATTCTAGAAAGAGAAAATGAAATCAATGGAGGGGAAAATATTATAAAGAAGTAACACAATAAAAATTTCTATAAAGAAAAGCATACACCAGTATGCACATTATTAGGAAATTTTAGATCTTCAAAGATACACAGAAAATTCTGAGTTTTCAGGAGGAAAAAGAAAAGGTATCCTATAAAAGAACATGATTTGTATTGCTATCAGCAACATTTTATGCCAAAAGAAAATGAAGCAGTATCTTCAAAGGGTTGAGAGAAAAATGATTTTGAAATTGGAATTGTATACCCAGCAAAGTTATCAATTGGGAAGACAAAAATAAAACCTTTTCTAAACATGCAAAGCCTCAAGCAGTTTGCCTTTCACATGCCCTTTCTTAGTAAATTATTTGAATACATACTGCAAGAAAAATAAGGGCTTAAACAACAACAGCAAAACCAAGATAATATGAAAGCCAAAAAAGAGTGAATGCTGTTTAGGAGAGCAAAGAAGCAAAGTCCCAAGATGATAATGGTACAAGTAACCTAGAAAGAAAATAGTCCAGTTTGGAGCAGAGAGAGAAGGTATTAGCATGGAGGTCCCTCATTATCAAAGGGATTCTATATACTTGAGATCTGTGGAAAAATAAACTTGAGGGTATGCAAAAGAAATTGGAAAGGCCATTAGAAACATCAGAAAAAATACAAAGCTTCATACAAACGTTAAAGTTAAAAATATAAAGCAGTCATCCAAATATGGTAAGTTAGTGGGCTTCAAGTAGAAAACTGGAATCTATTCTCAAAGGTAAAATGTGTAAAAAAGGCATGGTCCAGATGTGAAACACCAAAATGTAACAAAATATTTAGCAATTAGAATATTGCAAGAAAGGAATGAGTATTTAGCTCTGATGTTAGAAACGTGTCTTTTGAGAGGCACAGAGATTGGGACTTTGGGACCATAGTACACTATGCCACTTTGCATTGAATATTTGCATGATCATAAACTGTAAATATGGTTTGTAGTTTGTTTTTCACTTTTCATTATGAAAAATTTTGAACACATATAAATGTATTGTACAGTACAATGAACTCCTTATGCCTATTACCCAGCCTCAGTGCTGATCCATCTCATGGTCAATTTTCTTTCATTTATACTCCCCACTCCCTATATTGTTTGGAAATATATTCTAAGTCATTATATCATGAAATCCATACATAGTTTAGTATTTAGGGCTAAATGATAGTTTTTCAGACAAACTATATACATTGCTTGATATGCCCCATAAATCTCTTTTAATCTGTAGGATGTTTCTTCTTCCTTGCATTTATTTTTATTTATGTATTTTTTTTGGTAGAAACCAAATAATTTTCTCTATTGAGTTTCTCACAGTCTGAATTTTTCTAATTAAATCCCCATTGTGGGGATTTTGCATTTTCTATAAACTGGTAAGTAGATCTAGAAGCTTGACCAGATTCAGTTTTCAATTGTTGGCAAATCTGCTTCATAGGCAGTGGTATGTGTTTCTATCAGAAGGCTCATGGTGTCTAGTTAGTTCTCTTTTTTTGATATTAGCAGCCACTGATGACCATGGCTTAGGTTCATTAATTCATTAGCAGTTGTAAATTGTTTTTCTAATTCTATCATTCTTTCTTCATCTATTATTTGGGACACTTCATGAAGATAAACTTCCTGTCATCAGCCATTTGGTTAACCTTAGGTACAGCTCATCAAATAAGAAAGACAGGATCAGTTGTCATTTCTTTACCTAATTTACCAGTTTTCATTAATGAGTTGATTCTCTGTCATCTTCCAAAGGTGACTAATAAGATTTTAAAATATGTTTTCTATGTGTTAAAAAATCGTGGTTTTAAAGTGGATGATGTGTTTCTATCCGTTGCAGTTATAATCCTTATTAATACTTAAATTGCCCCATTCTTGGCCAATGAGAGCCTTTTCAGGTTGTCTTCTAGCTCTTTCAACATGATCTCAGTAGTATTTAATAATATCCTTGCTTTTGATATGACAAGATGTTCCAAGATTATCTTATACATTTCCTTCCTCAGATCGTGAATCAGCCGTTTCTTCAAGGTACTCTAGTTCTTTTTAGTGCACAGTGGTGCTTATAAACCACAATCTGTGAATAGGGGTCCTCATTGCTACTAGCTTGGCTGTTGCTACCAAATCTTTTCAATGTAAAGAGCTACAAAATATTTTTGTTTCCTTGCTCTGTTTTAGGATAAGTTATAACTTTCAATTCATATTCAAGACTACAGGGCTTTTGGTTGCCTTCTTTTGATTTTATATCTCTATCTCCTTTCTTTCACGCAGAATGTATCAGTTCTCAATGACACCAGTATAATTCCTTTTTTAATTGCCTTATCCTATATAAAAACAGTCTTAAGAATAACAGAACCAATATTACTGTAAAAAAAAGATAACTGAAACAGTCTAAAGTTTTTTTTTTCTGACAGCCCTTTTTGTCTTAGAGTATATACTACTAGATAAAATTGTCATTTTTATTTTATTTTATTTTATTTATTTTGGTGACAGGTTCTTGCTCTGTAGCCCAGGTTGGAGAACAGTGGTGCCGTTACAGCTCACTGCAGCTTTGACTTCCCCGGACTCAGGTGATCCTCCCACCTCAGCCTCCTCAGTGACTGGGACTACAGGCACATGCCACCACATCCAGCTAATTTTTTCTGTATTTTATAAAGATGAAGTTTCATTATGTTGCGTAGGCTGGTCTTTAACTCCAAGGCTCAAGCATTCTGCCTTCCTTGGCCTCCCAAAGTTCTGGGATTATAGGTGTTAGTCACTGCACCCAGCCTATTGTATTTTACAGTTACTTCAAATAGTCTTATGGTTTGGATCATTTGTTTCATTTTTGCTTTTTAAAATTTAGTTTTATTTTATAATTATGTTAGAATATAGAATTTATTTTAGAATTATTTTAGAATATAGTTCAAAGGCCATATCTATAGAATTAGGTATATTTTAAGAATTTATATTCCCATGACCCATTCCACTCTGTTTCCTCTCTGTCTGTAGAAACTTGTTTTTATGGTTTGTTCTTTTTTTATTCTGCAAACAAGTGTGTGTATATGTATACACATATATCTGCACATATATATGTATGTGCATATGTACATATGTATGTGTATATATACAGATATATATGCACTTGTGTATATTAATATCTCTTACTTTCTTAGATAAATGGTGGCATACTATATGTATTTATCTTCATGCTGTGTTTTCATTTAGTATATCCTGAAAATCACTCCATAACAACAGGTAGAAATATTCAGATTCCTTTTAAAAATATTTTTTGCCCAAGTCTAATGAGGTGTAACTGAAAGACTACAGGTGTGTAATAAACTACAGGTGTTTAAAATATACAATTTGATCTCTTTTGACATATGCATACACCAAAACTAAGATGACAAACATTTCTATTACTTCCAGAAATTTCCTTGCGCTTCTTTATGATTTATTTCTCCATCTACCCATTTCCAATCTCTGATCAGCTTACTGTCACCATAGATTAAATTTCATAATCTAGAATTTTATGTAAATGGAAAAATAGGATGTGCTCTTTTATTTCTGGCTTCTTTCATTGAGCACAATGATTTTAAGATTTATCTATGTATCAGTAGTTTGTTTCATTTTATTCCTGAGTAGTACCGTGTTGAATGGATATACCACAATTAGTTACTCATTCACCAATTTTTGATATTTGGATTGTCTCCAGCTTTTGACTCTAACACATGAAGCTGCTATAAACATTCATGTGCCAGTACTTGTATAGACATATCATTTTATTTAAAAGTTAAATATATATGTACCACACAAGTCAATCATTCCGTTCCCAGGTAATTACCTTTTTTGTAGCTGCATAGTACTCTGTTGTGTAGATGTATCATAGTTTATAAGACAAGTTCCCTATGGATGGACGTTTAGGGTGTTATTAGTCTTTTACTATTATAAATAGTACTGTAATATAAAATCTTGTGCATATGTCTTTTGGTATTTTTGCTAGTGCATATGTAGGGCAAATTCCTAGAAGTAGGAAACTCCAGATTTTTCTGATAAAATAACAGTAGAGGAGGGGCTAATAAGCAGAGAAATCATGTAGTTCCATGCCTTCTCATAGTGATTGGATTTTGGACACTTGTCAGAGTGAAATTCAAAGGTGAACCAAAAATATCTGAAATTGTATTCAACCCTCTCGTAGCCCAAATTATGAGAAAATCAAAGATAGATGCACTTTGAATTCAAATTCCCAATAGGCTACAGTAAAAGGATGAAAAAAGATATATCATGCACACAGTAATCATAAAAAAATCTGATGTGGCTGTATTAATATCAGACAAAGTAGACTTTAAGGCAAGAAGTAGTGCCAGAGATAAAGAGGAATATTTTATAATAGTAAGGGGATCAATTTCTCAAGAAGATGTAGCAATCTTGAAATAACAGAACTTTTCCCTTAATCATATACTACATTTTCTTTCTTTTCTTTTGTGTTTTCTTTTCTTTTCTTTTTTTTTTTTTTTTTGAGACGGAATCTCACTCTGTCGCCCAGGCTGGAGTACAGTGGAATGATCTCGGCTCACTGCAACCCCTGCCTCCAGGGTTCAAGCGATTCTCTTGCCTCAGCTTCCCGAGTAGCTGGGACTACAGGCGCGTGCCACCATGCCCAGCTAATGTTTTATTTTTAGTAGAGATGGGGTTTCAATATGTTGGCCAGGTTGGTCTCGAGCTCCTGACCTCAGGTGATCTGCCCACCTCGGTCTCCCAAAGTGCTGGGATTACAGGAGTGAGCCACCGTGCCCGGCCCATATACCAAATTTTCATATACAATTGAGTATTCCTACATTTTTAGAAATTTTGTTTCATTGTTCTGTCTGTCTAGTCATGGGCAAATGCCACCCCATTTTCATTGTGGCTCAGAGAAGCTTTGTAATATGCCTTAATATCTGGTAGGTCTAGACCCTGGCCCCACTACTGCTCTCAAAGTTTTTCTGTCAATTATTGTTTCTTCTCCCTCCAAATGGACTTTATAATCAACTTGTGTAGACACAGAAATAGAAAAAAAAAATCCTGATGGTATTTTTTATTGTATTACATTGGATTTATAAATTTAGGAAGAAAAGATGTTCAGTCTTTCTTTTCAGGAACATGTATTCTCTTCATTTATTTATCTCTTTCGTTTATTAGTTTTTAACTTTTAGAATAAAGCTATAGACAAATAGCACAATTAACAGTAGTTACAAAACAGAATGTTATCAATCTTATTAAGGTTAAAAAAAAAGTATAGCTGATTGCAGTTGAGGGATAGAAGGAGAGGAGAAGGAGTGGAAAGAAGTATAGGGATTTTAATATCCTCAACTTACAAATAAAGAAATCAGAGTTTACAAAACAAAAAGGAGGGGTTTAGGTATTTTTACTTAAGGTAGAGAAATAAAAAAATAGTTGTATAACTATATTGTAGGAAGGAAGAAAGACCAGGAAGGTGTATAGAGCTAAAGCACTGTCCACCTTGACAGAAATTAACAGGTAACATCTAATGTGATAATCCTATAATTTAGAAATATGGAAGGAACCGCTCTAAGAATTCAACACAAAAACAATGAAAAGTAGTTGCCCCTCAGAGAGCAGATTTGGGTAGCCAGGTAAGAGCTTGTGATATTTTATTATAAACACCCTTTTGTACTATCTGATTTCTTAGCTATTTGCATATAACATCTAGGTAAAAAATTTTAATAATTATAGTATATCATAAATTGAAAGCTAGCTGTATATTGCTCAACTTCAAGATAAATATTTTATTTATTAACTTATTTCCTTAAGTAGGAGAAAGTAATCGAGTAGTAATCAGACATCTCTTCTGCCTGGATGTTAGAAAATGGCACCCGATTAATGGTCAGCCTCCTACTTCTGATATAATAGCCTTGGGGAAGCCAGACCATAGTAATATGATTATTTAATGCACAATTGTGGGCAGTAGGCACCCTTAAAGATCTGAGCCCTGTCCTCAAACTTGGGCTGCTGCCACTTAAATTGCCTTCACCGGACCAGCACCTTTAAACTCAACCTTGTTTTGAAGGTTTTTCCCCTGAACAGCAGACAGGAAGTTGCACACCAATTAATGTGCAATAATTCCCCACCCTAGGAGGAACAAGACTGATTGATGGTGGAGAAACAAGAACTAGACAATGAGTGTCTTTCTTTTTCATCTTATCCCTGTACTCCAATGACTTTTTTTCTTTTTATTAAGTTCCAGGAGTTAACTGGATTGCTTATGCATAATAGGGGGAAATAAGTAGGCTGTAAATTTCTGAAGTGAGTTTACGGAATTCAGTCTACAATCACAGGTGGTGATTTGGGGATTTATTTAATAGATGGTGGTGTAAAAGGATGGGGCTCCCTCAGTTAGTGTTTAGAAAAGGCCCCAGCCTCAATTACACAACCAGCGCCTAAATCCTTCCATGACCTCCCAGCAAAGCCTCTCCCCACTTCCACCTGCTTCCCTCTGGCCACAGGTTGCCCTTTTATGACTTTTCTTTTTTATCCATTAGGGCTGTCCCTTTATTTATTTGGATTAAAAATATGTGGTGTAGTGAATAGAGGTGGGGTTTGGGGAATGAGTAATAGAGTACAGAGTGTGATCTCTAGTCTTTTATCATTTCCCCCATTTCTCCCAAGTTACATTCCAAGTTTTAAATTTACCACAAGAAAGATGATTATTAAGGGTGGGCACGGTGGCTCATGCCTTTGTGGCCCCAGCACTTTGGGAATCTGAGGCCAGCAAATCGCTTGAGCCCAGGAGTTTGAGACCAGCCTGGGCAACATGGTGAAATCCCGTTTTTACAAAAAATATAAAAATTAGCCAGGCATGGTGGTGTGCACCTGTAGTCCCAGGTACTTGGGAGGCTGAGGTGGGAGGATTGCTTGAGCCTGGGAGGTCAAAGCTTCAGTGAGCTGACATGGCGCCACTGTACTCAGGCCTGGGCAACAGAGCAAGACTCTGTCTCAAAACAAAAAATAAAAATAAAAATAAAATAAAATAAAATAAAATAAAATATTATTAAGTAGACTGGATTCTCAGCTTTCTTGGCCTGCATATCTTCTTCCTATGGTGAGCCTACAAGTGAATTGTTATTTGAAGAGTGCTTGGTGATTATGATGATTGTGAAATGAAAGTAAAAAGAGGTGGAGAGAGCAGAAGGACAGCCTTTCCTATGAATATAGGAAAATCGCAATATGACAAGCACCATCGTATCTCCCAGCCTCTCACCCCGGCCCTCATGGAGCATCTTGGGTATTAGCTTTCCAGGAAGGTGTTCACCAAAGGCTAAATAGAGTGCTACTTTCTTTTGGAGATTATTCAAAGCCAAACTACTGAAATGGTACACTTGCGCGTTTCTATTCCACTCATGATAATAGAGTGTGGAGGCAGTTAGCACAAAGTCCCAAAGCCTTCATTCCTGAATGCTGTGATTTGAAAAACACCCCACCCTACCTTACTTTCCTGATATTTGTCATTGAGAATTACTGCGTGTTTATTCCAGGAAAATGAATCATGGTTGTAAACATTAGCCTGGAACCAAGAGGCTGTCAGTCTGGGGACTGGAAGAGTTACTAAGGACAAGATGACCCAGATATGGGAGGGGAGGGGAAGAAAAAGAGGAGAAAAAGAATAACAAGAAAAGGAAGGGAAAAACCAGCAGCAATGATGGAAAACTAGAGAATTTTGTGTCTAAGAAGGAATTATGACAGAATACAAGTTGGGGGACAAGTTTGCCGTTGCCTCAAGCTCTACCCTCCCTTGCCCTTCACAGTCCAAAGGACCAGACTACCCTCAGAACTACCTACAGAAGGACCCCATTCCTTCCCATGCTAAGTTTCTGGGTGCATAGTTAGAGGTCTTGCCTCTCTCTAACCCTCTTTTTCACCTGGCTTGGGATAATGCAGAGTTGGAGCCTGTGCTCAGCTCTGTTAACCACTTGTGAGAGGTGGACACAAGCACAGGCATGAACTGCCTTTCTTTTCTTGTGTCCCTGAGACAATATGATCCATAAAGAGGTGGTACCAGTTAATCTTAGGTCAGTCTCCATTCAAATAAAGTCCACATTCTCTTTGGAGAGCAGACATCTTTGCAAGACTACTGACTACAAGACATCTCCAGCCCTTAGCTTAGGCTTGATCAGTCTGACTCTGATAAGCTTCTCCTTGGCATACTAGCCTCACACACTCTCTCTAAGTCTACTCCAACAGGCTTTCTGGCAGCTCTATTTTGTAGGCTTGGTCTGTCCCACCCACATATTTTCTATTGCTGATTGCCAAGATGCCTGTAGCCAACATTTGCACCATGAAATTATTTTCTAGTAGGAGGAGGGCTAAGAAGTTCAATAGCAGAATTAATATACAAAAAGGGCACAAAGAGGTAGGGTGGAAATATAAATTAAACTCTGTGGGATCCCAAGAGAAAAGATGATTAATTAGAACTAAGTGAATCAGGAAATGCTTCATGGAAATGGTATTGACACTGGGCCTCTGTGGGCAGGTTTCAACAGGCAAAGTGAGAAAAAGGCATTCCAAGTAAGAACAATGTTAAGACAGGGACAGAGCTGGAAAAGTTCAGTGTGGGTGGAGTTCTGATCATCAAGGGCCTTCAATGCTCTGCTCAGGAATTTGAACTTCATTCCATAGACAGTGGTGGACCAGTGGAAGCTTCTAAGCAGAGGAATGATATCAGATCTGATGATAGTGGCCATTTATTGAGTACTCACTATAATCTAGGCATCATGCTAAACACTTCATAGGCATTCACTTAACCTTCATAATCACCCCATGAGGATGGTGGACTTGGACAGTAGTTTGAGAATGGGCTAGAAGCAGAATGAATGGTTAGGGACAATATAGTAGGAGAGGCCATGATCTCAGTGATTTAGTCCCTTGTCCCTAAATTGTAAAGTTTACTAACAATGGCAATGAAAACTGGAGTTAGAAATCTGAGGTGGCAGAATCAGAGGACCTGGTGGCCAGTTGGCTCCTGGGGTCAAAGGAAGCAAATGATTAGGGGATCTAGCATACAATGCCAGCTGGCCCTTGTCTTGGGAATGTAGCTCCCCTACCTTCCACCAAAATCCCAGTCTCGGGAGAAAGGGGCATTTTGCTATCCACTGAATATGAGACTTGAAGATTCAAGAGATTATAGCAATGAAGGCTTTTCCAGTTGGTCCAGGTGGGAGACCAGACAAGATGTAGAAGCAAATCCCTATATGAAGCACTAACCGTGTGGCAGGCACTGCATTAGGCACTTCATAGACCTCATCTCACTGAATATTAACAATAACCTCATGATTATGGTCCCTGCTGTACTCTAAGACAACCAAGATTTAGACAGATTAGGTAACTAGCCTGGGCTCACATACTAAGCAGCAGAACTGAGACACACACCCAGAGCCTATGCTTATGATGGTGCAAGAAACTGCTTAAGAGGAAGACAGACTTCTCAAAAGGCAGGCAAGACAAGTCTGGCTCAAATTGGATTCATTCTCATGTCTACTAATGCATTTATTAATTTACCCTTTCATTTATTTATACACTAAGCAATTGCTGAGCACCTGCTATGTGCAAGCATGGTGCTAGTTTTTTGAGATTTAAAAAAACTAATAATCCACCATGTCTGTCCTCAAGGAGAATATTCAAGAAGTGAAGGCTGGCAAGTGAACAGATAATTATAATGCACAGGGGAGGAAAGCAGTTAACCTGGCTTGTGGGGCTAAGGAAGGGAGTTGGAGAAGACTTTCTAAGGTGATACCTGAGCTCAGTCCAGGAGCAGAGGGTGGCTAGGCTAAGGTGAGAAAGTGAGAAGAGAGCAATGTTCCAGGCAGTAGGACTGGTGCAAAGGCGTTTGGATTGTAATCCTGAGAGACATGATCCAAAATGCCATAATCCTGAATGTTGGAATCCCAAAAGATTTAAACCTCTAAAGTCTAAATTACAATCACAGTATAGATGTATCATTTTAGGCAGAACTATTACCTTGTTGTTGTCTTTATTGGAAATGAAGTATGGTTTAAGGAGATGTGTGTGAGTGCCAAGTTGACAAGGGGTGAACTTGTGGACTTAATTTTAAATGTCAACTTGATTGGATTAAAGAATACCTAGAAATCTGGTAAAGCATTATTTTGGGTGTGTTTGTGAGGGTGTTTTCAGAGGAGATTGTGCCTGAGACTGAGTGGATTAGCTGGGAAAGATCTTCCCCCAGTATTGGAGGACACCATCCAATCGGCTAGGGTCCTAGAGAGAACAAATGCAGAAGGCTATTGGTATCTGAGAGCTGGAACCGACTTTCCTTCTGCTGCCTTGGACATTAGAAAACACTGAAACTTCCTCAACAAATGAAGAGATGTCCTTTTTGTGCACCTGTATTTGTGAAAGATAAGATTTCTCGAGATCTCGGCTCTTTGAGCAAGGGCATATGAGGAGTTGGTGACCCATTGCATTTTTTGATCCTTTTCATCAAAAGATTTAGGTTGTTCATCACAGTATTTCAGATGATTGCAGTTATAAGGCTGGGTGTACACAATTAACAACCATAATGATATTCATATGTACATTTCCCTTTTTGACCTATTTCTTTATGAATACAGTTGTCTGCTCATCACCATGTAACTATCAGTATACCTGGGTAGTTACACTTGCAAAAAGGTATTACTTTTATCTATTTTATGGTATAAAGTGGCCTGTGAGTGTTCTGTCTTTTTACATGTTTCTCAAATAAGATATCTTTAAACTAATTTTAAAATTACTTTTCCCAGAATTGTATTTTTGTGATTTTGATTTTTGGGGATTTCAACATGTGGGATTATCGCATTTGAGATTGTGTCTTTTGGAATTACGATTGGCTCTTGGTGCAAAGAAACAATGAGCTCTATACTGAGATCTATAAGCAATTTGGATTGTCAAAGGCAATGATGAGAGGCAGGGGAGACAAGAGGCTGGAGTGGGGGCAAGAGAATGTTCCATTCAGAGTCATGGAGCTTGGGTTTCATCCTACAGGTCATGGGGAGCCACTGAAGGGGAGACTTAGCTTTGTTAAAGCTCACTCTGACTGCAGTGGGATGACAGTGGGCCAGGAGGCTGAAGAAGAGCCTGCTGCAATGGTGCAAGTGAGGGATGATGTTGATCTGGACTAGGGAACGGTGGCAGAGGCTCAGAGGAGGGGCAGGTCTGAGTAATGTTTAAGGGTGAAATGGGCAGCACTTAGGAGTGATGCTGGGTGGGGACAAAGGGTTCAGGCCCCCTTGAGGATGACTCATCCTTGAAGGAATCCTCCAGCAGGTTTCCCACTCTCAGCAGTAGCATAGGTAGTGTGGACACTATCAATCCTTATGCCCAGCACATATGGTCTGACCAGATGTGCGTGGTTACCAAGACACTGCTATTGTGGGGAGCTGAGTCTCTATGCAGAAAGGCTTCAGTCCTGAGGCCGCTGACCAGGAAGAGTCCCTCCCGCTCCAAACTTCCTCTTCTCGCTGGGAAGGAAAGTGTTAGCTCAAGAGATCTGAGTTGCTCAAACCCTATACATTCCCAAGAAAGGCCTGATTTCCGCAATGGCCCTTGGCCAGTTTCTGGGAGATGAGCTCTGAGTCCCTGGATATTCTGCCTGATAAGGGTCATTTTGTTTGCTTGAGGCCTTAGGTCCCATGTTACCAGTTGGATCAGATTGTGCTGACGATGTGACTTGTGGCAAACACTTGCTTTTGGTCTAGGAGTGCTGGAGTCTGAGTAGCTAAAACCAATCACACAGGTACAGCATGCCTACATGACAGATCTCCAATAAAAACTCTAGACACCAAGGCTTGGGTGAGCTTCCTTGGTTGGCAACACTTTATATGTGTTATCACACACTGAGGCTGAGAGAACTAAATACATCCTGTGCAGTTCTATCGGGAGGGGACACCTGGAAGCTTGTACCTGGTTTCTCCTGGACTTTGCCCCATGTGTCTTTTCCCTTTGATAATTTTAATCTATATCCTTTTGCTGGAATAACCTGTAATCATCAGTATGACAGTTTTTCTGAGTCCTGTGAATCTCTCTAATTAATTGTCAATGAAGCCTGAGCACTTGGGGACCCCTGACACACACCCAACTCTGGAGTGACAGAAGAAGGGACTGTTGGGAAAACATGCAGCCAGAACCTGGCGTTTCACCACAGAGTAGGTTCTGTGCAAACAACGTAAGTGGGGCACTTGTGTATTGCACAGAACAGATGGGCAGGAATGAACACTTGCAGAAAACACGGAGGATGTTTCCCAGCTTATCCAGAGTCCAAGGCCACTCTGCTCTTCTCCAAGTGGCCTTGGGGGTCTTGCTTTGTTTCTGAACTTTTATCCAACACAGCACTTCACCTTTTAATTTTCAGCTTTTCCAAAAAGTCTAATTGTCCTCCTTCAACTCTCCAGCTTATTTCTTTTGCCAGATAGTCGTGTCCAAACTGGGACCAGAATGGTAGGCAATTTTCAGATACTTTAAAGCAGAATTTATACTGAACAACAGTTGCAAGAATCTACAGTATGCCCTAGAAATGCAATACATTGCTGTGCCGGCAACTTATAGATTATTTGAATAACATGATGTGAACAACTGGTAAATTAAACTTCTCAGCAATGGGTATAATCCACAGCCAGAAAACCAGAGGTTTGATGTTACGCAAATACAAGCTTTTTGTGCACAATCTTACTTCTTACTTTTATCACTTTGTCAGCTGGTTTATAAAATGTAAGATACATTTAATAAGTGGTGCCCACCTCCTCTACACTTTATCCAGACGAGGACTTAGATTAATAGGTATTTCTGCTCACCATGTCGTCCAAGCCCATTCTTGTTTTTAACGACAAGCCTAGGCACTGTGAATGTTTTACATTCCAGTTAACATGACAACATCCTTGTACATACTTGGAAAGCCTCTCTGAGGTCTCCCCACAACCAAGTGTAACAGCACACAATATAGCACGCCCCCTTTCCCTGGCCCTGCCACTTCCTGGCTTGGCTTTTCCCTTCATTATCTCCCACTCTCCGCTGCTGTTGGGGCCCTCAGTTCTGCACCTACGTTAGTAACAAGCAAGATAGGAATTTCTTCATCGTTTATGACCTCGTAGACGCAGCGTTCTATACAGAATACAGAAATTTGGTTATTATAAGCACACAGAAATGCAATACAGAAAATGCAGTACTACAAAATGATTGAAAGGGTAGGACGAGGGGATTCTAGGATGGGCCTCCAGAAAGCAACCACTGGAACTGCTGAGTTCAAAGACACACCGCCATGCCTGCTACCCAAGGATACACATCCTCTGCTGCCTCCACCACTTCTTGATGCCAGGAAGCTAGGGACAGACACTACCACAGGACATGCCCTGTGTCCTCAACCTTGCTTACCAGCAACAACAGCAAATGGGACAGGAAGGCAGCCTCTGCCTTGCTTCCACTATTCAAATCTCACTTGTGCATGTAAATGGCAGAACCTAAGTTGTACGTAAGACCTTGCTTGCAAGGAAAGCTTGAGAAATGAAGTGTTGAACTTTCCAGCACCCACATTCCAGGAAGCAGACCAGGAGGTGAGAGGATGGAGGTTGAGTCAAGCCATTTGCTATATTCACCACAGGCTGGTAAGGTCCCTTTAAGATCTAACATTCCATGTCTGACCAGGATCCTGAGGAAGAAAAAGCAGCAATTTTAAGGAAATAATATAGAGAGGGAAGTATGTCTTCTATTACCATCACCTCTCCCACTACCATCTATAGGAAGAAATAGTTTCCAGATCACATGCTAGAGTGAAGAAAAACCCAAAGAAACTTGAATCTGAAGCTTTGCCTTAATAGTTTGGAGGCTTTCATGGGAAGACTACATAGTTTATTAAAACTGTGATTTCAAACTTAGAAGGTGTTTCATGTCTTGTAAGAGGTGGAGGCGGATATATAACAAAATTTAGATATGTAAGTAGAAAGTAGGGTCCATAATTGGAAAATGAGATATTGGAGACCCCTTAACTGGAAGGAGAGAAATGTAAAAAAGCAGAAAAAAAGTTATCTAGGTTTTAGGCAGAGCTGTGTCTCTGTAGACCCTATTTATTTGGGGAAAATATTTATTTCCTAAAAAGATATTTAGGCTCCACTGCTGCTTGTTTACACAAACCTCTCTATCTTTCTCTCTTTGTGTGTGTTTGTGTTTTCTTGGTCAGTTAGCTGCATCAGAAGCAAGCACTGTGTTTCCAAAAGTCTTCATTCAACTCTGAGCAAATCTTTGAGGGGCAGCTGCAAATTGACAGAGATGAGGAAAAGATATTTCCCCACTCTGTCAAGAAACTCATCGCAGCTCTGGCATTTTAAAACCTGGTGGTGACTGGGAGCATGTGGAATGAATCATGGCTTCCTGGGGGTTGGGAGGAGCACACCATCTAAAGTAGCAATACTACCACTCCTTTCAGAGGCTTCCTGATTAGCAGACATCAATTAGAGGGGGAGAACAAGAGGGAAAAGGTGACAGATGGCAGGTAGTGACCAGAGTGGACAGACTGTTTTTTGAGTGTATGCAGGGCCCCTCTTTGGTGACTATCAAAACTATTGGGGTGGAGAAGGGAAGACTTGAAGAATCGAGGCAGGTGGGCACAGGTGGGGGCAAAAACAGAAATGGCGGTCAATTGATAATAATATAATTTCATTTATATCCATAGACTGAGAAAGCAGAAAATTTAGATGGTATATAGTTCTAAGAGGTGACAGGAAAGAAATATGAAAGGTAGGGAACCTACCATGTGACATTTACTATTATGGAACTCACTGGGCGGTGAGGCTGAGCTTGTCAGCTTTCTGTGGGGGATGCTGATCTGTCTCCTTGGGCACTCAAGGACCCGAGATCAGGTTTTGCTATTTCAGAAATTCTCTCCTTTCCATTTTATTCCCATCCTAGATTTTTCATATATGTATATATAGCCATTTGTCTTCTGCCTACCCTTGAGGAAATTGTTTACATTCTATGGTACTTCAAAAATTATTTTGAAGATTGAGAATTAGTAGATAAAGCATCAGCCCTTACTCATGGTGATGATGATGATGATGATTTAAGGAGACCATAACACTCCTAGGAAAAGGCATGAGGGGATGTGGCAAACCCTGTCTCTTATACACATCTAGATGTGTATAAGAGACAGGACCATAACACTCCTAGGAAAAGGCATGAGGGGATGTGGCAAACCTACTAAACCTTTTCCTATTTTCAACCCAACTTGTCCTGCCTGCTGAGCATGCAGGTTTTCTGACTACTTTCAAAAATAATCTTTCAGTTTAGCCCCTTGAGAGGGGGCCCTGACTTCAAGTCTGAAGCTGGAAGAGATCCTGAGACAATCATTTATTTTATGGGGAAAGAGCTAGGGCTTGAGGGTTCCAGTAACTGTCCAATTCTATCACTTGGGTTCTCTACAACCTTCATCCAAATATTTAAGGGTACTCAACAATGACAAAGATGCCATAGCTTTCCATTTTCAAATTCAGCAAAGTTAAAACCTCCTAGACTTTTCTGTCAGGTACAAATCTCTTAATTTCGAATGCAGGTGGGCCCCAAAAGTGCCCTAGTTAATTGGACCTAGGGGTCCAATTAAGGAATTATATTCCCTAATTCTGAAATAGGAAGCATAAGGAGTATTCATAGAGAATAAACATGTTTAACCAGAGACGTTTTCATTTGTTTCATTAGTTGGTTTCCATATTTCTGTTCTCTCTTTCAAAAAATATGAGGTGTGAAAAGCAGACTTTAAAAAACAACATGAGAGAAAGAAGAAAGAAGGGGAGAGAGAGAAAGAAAGAGATAAAGAGAGAAAGGGAAAGAAAGAAAGAAAGAAAGAAAGAAAGAAAGAAAGAAAGAAGGAAAGAAAGAAAGAAGGAAAGAGAGAAAGAAAGAAAGAGAGAAAGAAAGAAAGAAAGAGAAAGAGAAGGTACTTGGGATAGGTGGTGACGGGGTGGAGACTTGTCTAGTGAGAGAAATACATCTGGGACATGTGATTTTGAAGGATATAACAGAGCTATTTACAGGATAACTCTGAACGAAGAGTTCAAGAAACTTGAGAGTGTGATTTTAGGAATCCAGATGAAAGACAGAAGAATGATGAGAAACTAAGAGTTGGAGAGTTTGTATAATTCAATATCATTAACACTTGCAAATGACCAAAAGATTGTTTTAAGGCAGGATTTATTAACCTCAGCACTATTGACATTTTGGGCCAGATAATTCTTTGTCATGCAAGTGTCTGATCACCAGCAATGTCTCCAGACACTTATAAATGTGTGCTGAGAATAAGGGGTGGGGAGTTGGGGGCTAGAGGGTAGTTGGGAGCAAAATTGCCTCCAGGTAAGAACCACTGTTTTACAGTTTAGGCTTGGGTATCAGTGTGTAGACTCACATTAGCAATGTGAATAATAGGGAAGAGAACAAAGTCGTTAGCAGTTTCCACATATTTGTTTTAAGGGTGTCTTCAGGACCTCAGAAAACACTTCCTCCTAGCATTTCCTGTTCATTCCAACATCCCAGAGGCATCTTCATTGATAAGGGCTCCCCCTACTGGGCATGAAGTCCTTAAGCCTTCAGTTTCCAAAAGCTAAGCTCTTAGCTAGGCTATTGGAGCAAACACCCCCTTTCTCCCCTGGCACTGATGTACTGAAGAAGTTCAGAGGCCATCTACTATCCCATTAGATGAATAGTTCCACATAATTGCCTTTTAAAGCCCTAGTTATATTCAAAGACTTCCTGGAAGAGAGGGCAAAGTTCACTGCAAGCATCAGTGACCCCTCTACTCTGAAATGAGATATCAGGGTTCAAGTCAGCCAAGTGTCATACAAAACATTGTTACCTGGAGAATCTCCTTGCTTCATTCTCAAAGTATGTGCTTATCTGTGTTCTCAGTAAGTCTCTGCCTGTGACCGTGTGTCTGACCCTGAGATGTGTTTTCTTAATTCAACAACTGGAAAAGGCTCTATAAAAGTATACCTTCCTTTTATCTCCTTATCTGCTCGTTGGCACCATGGACTTGGGAAACCCAGTCATGGCTAAAATACTACCTTGTTTCTGAAGTCCATACTGAGTCCAATAAGGTGGCAGAATTTCTGAAAGGAATGCCTTTGATATTAGCAGGGCTTTAAAAGCCCCTGAAACATCCTAGACATATGTAACCTAAGAACCAATTTATGGCATGCATCCATTGGTTTCAGGAGATGTTAGGGGCAGAATTCATTCATTCAATAACTATCAAATACCAACTATATGCCAGATAACGGGTTAGGTGCTGAAGACAGGAAGAGACATGACCCTGCCTTGAGGGAATTTACCATCAAGTAGAGAAAATTGAGGAATAAACTGTTACACTAGGGAAGCACAGCATGCCAGAGAAATACTTTCAAGAGTGCAAATGGGTTATCCATGACATCTAAAACCACTAAGTGAAAGGTTGATGGAAGACTTTATAATAGATAGTTCAGCTAAATGCATCAGAACCCAATGATCAATTCCAATATCTCTAAAAGTGAAACAACCAGTAATAATGTTCCCTGCAATGTGATGGAGATACAAAGCACACAGCACCATTTAGAGTATTACTGGAAAAAAAGGTACAGAATCTAGTTAAGTCTCTGTATTTAACTACTCATTTACAGCAAATACAGGGAATAAAGGAACATGTTAAATGACACCATGTGGATACGATCAGGCAAATTCAGAATGAGAGAAATTCTACAGGGCAAATAACCTAGTTTTCTCAACAAATAAATTGAATGAAATAACAAAAGAAAGAAAGAAATAAGAGAAACTGTTAAGAGATTAAAAGAGATTTAAGAGTCAAATCAATCAAATGCAATGTATAGCTGTGATTTAGATCTTGATTTAGACAAATCAACTATAAAAAGACATATTTGGGACAATCATTTAAAATTGAACATAGACTAGATATTAACACAAAGGAATTATTATTGGCTTTGTTGAGAATAGTAATGGTATTGTGTGTGTGGTTTTTTTAGAGTCTTCAGGTTGAAGATAGATAGATAAAAAAGAACTCACAAATTAAATGATATGATGTTTGGGTTGGCTGAAATACTCCAGATATATTCATGTATTATTGGTGCAGTTAAAAAGTAAGTGAAAAGCAAAAGAGAAAAAGGAACCTGGACTTTCTTATTCGTGATTAACATACATTAGCATGCCAGAGGGACCTCATTTAATCTATTGAATTGGAGTGGAAGGCAGGGCTACAGAAACCAGGTTCCAACAGGTGAAACCTTCAAGAGGGAAGCAGGGAACCAGGTGGGATGTGTTCTAAGACCTTGCATCTAAGAGTGGTTCATGGCCCAGCAGCACTGGCATCTCCTGAGTTGTTATAAATGCAAAATCTCAGGCCCACCTCAGACACACTGAATCCAAAGCCATTTTAACAAGATCTCTAGTTGATTCACATGCACATTAAAGTTTGAGAAACACTGCTCTAACTGCATGCTCATGTTTTAATAAAGTTGCTCCATTTTCTACATCTGAAAGCTCTTAGTGACCCAATCTAAGATTTCATGCAGGCTCCCCTGAGAGCAAAGATTTGTGTATTAATCTGCTGCAACACCTACACTAGTTCCCTTACTAATGGCTGATCAACCATCTATTCCTGGCCCCCAGCCACACAACATTCTCCCTGCCATGCTTCCTAATTGGTAATCTGCCACCCATGACCTTGGCCAGATGGTGTATTGCCTTGGGACCCCTGGCCTCATCAGCTGATTCCATACTCAGGCAGAACCACATTACAAAGGGAGGCTAGTGCCCAGAGCATCCATAGAGATAGATGGGCCCCCAAAGATTGTGGCATGCAATTAAAGGGAAAGAACTCTATTAAGTATTTTTATGAGAGGTTAAGGCCCTTTACAGATAGGGGTCATCAGACCTGCCATTAATCTAGTCTTGCTCTGTCCTCCAAATAGAAAATACTTTACATATGAAGAGATATGAGGAGGGCATAGGGGCAGCTGTAGAGTGCTCCAAATCCATTCAGATAAGTGGGACTTTTTTCTACCCTCCCTCTTCTCAAGACAGGAAGGAAGGTTTGTCTCCATTAGTGTTATCTCTCCTTTTGGGCAGAACCAACATGGGAGTAGCATCTTTGTCTTCTTTGTGATTAGCTTTTGTTCATACACAAGGCTGTTTAATGAATATTGATTCTGGTGATGGGTCTCATTAATAGGGTCTGAGGTATTTCACACTTAATATCTGAGTGGAGGTGAGTTATGTGGCATATTTCAATTCTCAGGGAACTGGCAACCATATCACAGCCTGTTTTATGAAGTGTCTCAGAAGCAATCTCTTCTGTATTTCTGAACATTTGCCATCAGTATGCCCAGAATTTTCAAGTCTGACTTTTTCGGTGTGCTTCAGCTGCCTGAGGATCAAGAAGACAGGGCTGAATAGTAGGACTGTGTGTGGGTAGTGGTTTAGAATATGGGTTTAAATCCAGTTTTGTCAGCTGTATAACACTGAAATTACTCCCTCTATGCCTCGGTTTCCTACATGTAAAATGGGAGTGATAATGACATCTATCTCATTGTTTGGTTGTGAAGATTAGATGAGGTGATACATATCAAGCATCCAGAACAGTACCTGGCATAGAATGAGTACTCATTAATGTGATTTATTATGACCTTACTTACTTACTAAGGAAAATACTAACTACTTTCTAACCCCAATTCTCCAACACCAAGTGGATATCTTAGAATTCAATTCAATTTTGACACTACCCACAGTTACAGCAGACTCTACAAGTTAAGGGCAAAGTTATTTGATTTTGACACTAACTACCTGAAGTTAACATTAGATACCACAAGTTAGAGGACAAGGTCTCCAATAAGACTGCCCTTACTTCAGATGTCAGTTGAAAGTGGTGTCCTTGGATACCTGCAATTCTGTCTGAGTTGGCTACAAATTTAGGAGTTCTCATGACCCCATTCTTGTCATTTACTAAAATGACTCACAGAATTTACTGAAAGTACACTATAATTAAGATTTTAGGCTGGGTGCAGTGGTTCATGCCTGTAATCTCAGCACTTTGGGAGGCCGAGGCAGGCGGATCACAAGGTCAGGAGATTGAGACCATCCTGGCTAACACAGTGAAACTCCATCTCTACTAAAAATACAAAAAATTAGCTGGGTGTGGTGGTGGGTGCCTGTTGTCCCAGCTACTCGGCAGGCTGAGGCAGGAGAATGGCAGGAACCCGGGAGGCGGAGCTTGCAGTGAGTCGGGATCACACCACTGCACTCCAACCTGGGTGACAGAGCGAGACTCCCTCTCAAAAAAAAAAAAAAAAAAAAAAATTAATGTTTTATTATGAAAGCTACAATCGGAGAACACCCCAATGGAAGAGAAGGTCTGGGAGAAAGGCTTGGAGCTTCCTTGTCCTCTCTGGGTGTGTCAGCCTCCTAGCATATCAACCTCTTCACCAACAAGGAAACTCCCCTGAACTATGGTGTTCAGAGTTTTTATCTTGGGTCTCATTACATAGGTATGATTGATTAAATGATTGGCCAAGTGATTGAACTCAATCCCTAGCTCCTTTGCCCTCCTTGGAGCTGAGGAGGTGAGGCTGAAAATTCCAACATTCTCATTACATCTTGGTGTTTCTGTCATGGCCAGCCTCTCCCTTAAAACAAAGGTTTTACCATGAGTTACCTCATTAGCATAAACTGAGGTATGATCAAAAGGGGCTCTTGTGAAAACAAAAGACACTCCTATCATTCAGAAAATTCCAAGAAATTTTCAGCCAGGAACAATGGGCAAAAATCAACTACACTCTTTATTATATCAATAAATATTCTGAACATTTATCTTGAGTTAGGTACTATTCTAGGCATTGGGTATATAAGAATAATAATCTATATTTTCAATGGTTTTCTTTAAATCATAAGACAGTGCCATATTCAGATCATGAATTGGGATCACCAACCTTGCTTCACCTTCATAACTACTCATACAGGGGTTTTGAGAATCAGAACATTTTCAAGCTGCAGGGCACCTAAGAATTTATTAATACAAATCCACTCCTTTGCAAATGGAGAAACCAAAAGTTAGCTCCAAAAGGTTACCCCAGTCAGTGAGAAATGTCATGGCTGCCAATCTGGAACTATTTCTGCTACACCGTGATCATGGGATCAGAGACATCGGCATCTGTGACAACGGAGAGCAGTAGATATTTACAATCCTTTGGATTAAGGACCTACTCATCTTCCTCTACCTACTTACTATTGTGGCCCTCAGAGTTGGCTCGCACTATCTATAGTACATGCTAGGGAGTGCTGTGGTCTGGAAAATAGACTACCATAGCACATTCCCTTCTCTCTCTTCTTCTAAGTAAATCAGCTCTTCCACCACCAACTTCCACTGCTGGAGTAAAGATCCTAAAACTTTAGCTAGTTCATTCTACTCAGTATTTTGAGGGGCATCTACTATGTAAAAACCATTCTACAAACTGTTGAGCACACAGAACTGAATAAGACTTTGTCTTATATAATATATGTACATAATTTGAATGCAAAACGTAATGTGAGAAATGTGGTACCAAAGGTATAATTTGCTATTAGAATATAGGGGAAAGGGAGATTAATTATGGCAAAAAGTCCTAGTGAAACACTATTTTACAAGATGCTGACCCCTCTGTTAGTCTGAAGGCCAATGAGGAAGGATGAAAAAATATGTTTAGTATCTCCTATGCCATGCAAAGATACATTGTATTTTACTCTCCTTCAATTTCCTAAATGAGAAAAGTTTTCAGTTTTTATCATGCACTCCAATTTATAAAGCATTCTGACAATGTTATAAATATATACATATTTAGTTATGTATAAAATATGAAGATGTACTGATATGTTGTGTAAAACACAAAATGTTGTATGATAATAAAAATGATAATTTTGTAAGATTGCATTTTTCGAAGATGGCCATATCAACATAATCTGCTCCTACCTTTTCATCTTGCAGTGTGACATTGACACTACTTGACTGAAAGGCTGTGTTCTCCCCCTTGAACCCGGCAGAACTTTATAACTGTGCTGGCTAACTAGGCTCAGTCATAAAAGAAGATAATACTTCTGCCTAGCTCTTTTTTTCTTGGGACACATGCCTTGGGAGCCCTTAGCCAACATACAAGAAGATGGCCCACATGGAAAGGAGCTGACAGTTAGCATTAGCTCCCAGCCTTCAAGCCAACCAAAGTGACACCATGTGGAGGAGAGACAAGCTATCCCTGAGAGCTTTCCACAACTTGCAAAATAGTGAGCAAAATCAATATTGTTGCTGTTCTAAGCCAGTAAGTTTTGGGATGAATTGTTCTGTAGCACAGTAACTGGAAAAAAATGAGAAAGATGAAATTAACATTTCTGAAATTATTTTTTATTAATGATACAAAAACTTTTTGTACTCTTTTAGAATTGTAATTCACAATAATATTTTTAGTGAGGGTAATATAGTTGGATACATTTTATTCTTTAAAATCAAATTTAGTTTAATGTTTTACAATATAGTAACTCAAAGTTGTGATTCTAAACCCAGTTTATTTATCCACTAGATTTTCATGGCAGACGTGGCCAAAAAGATACCTCACTTCATGAAAACATAATACATATCATATAGATCATACCTTGTGGTTAATGATACAAAGCTATATTTCAAAAACTCTTGATAATTTTTAATTTTTTTGGCTGACTTTTTGACAGAGTTTATTGTATCATCTTTGCTTTAACCTCATAACATGGCTGACAAAGAACTCAGGCTAAGAGTAGAACGTTGGCTCTGCCATTCTCTTCTTTGTTTTAGTCTGCTATGTCTTTCCAGGAATCTCTCAATGCCACTAATTCATTTAGTGAGAAAGAATTTGGTTAAACTAAATAATACACAGTTGATTCTAGAACAACTTAGGGGTTAGGGAAACCATCTCCCCATCCCCCCAACCCCGCTGATCCTGCACAGTTGAAAATTTGCATATCAGTTTGACTACCTCAAAACTAAAGTATTAATAGCCTACTGTTGACCATAGCCTTACTAATAACAAGTAGTCAGTTAAACACATTTTACATGTTATGGGTATTATATACTGTATTCTTAAAATAAAGTAAGCTAGAGAGAATAAAATATTATTAAGTAAATCATAAGGAAGAGAAAATGTATTTACTATTCATTAAGTAGAAGTGAATCATCATAAAGATCTTCATCCTTGCTGTCTTTATTTTGAGCAGGCTGAGGAAGAGAAGAAAAAGGGGGGTTGGTCTTGTTGTCTCAGAGGTGGCAGAGGTACAAGAAAATCTAAGTATAAGTGGACCTGTGCAGTTCAAACTCCTGTCGTTCAACGGTCAACTGTGATTGCAAATACAGGCATACCTCACTTTTTTGTGCCTCACTTTTTTGAACTTTACAGACAGTCTTTTTTTTTTTACAGAATGAAAGTTTGTGGCAATCTATGTCAAGCAAATCTATTATCTCCATTTTTCCAATAGCATATGCTCACTTGATGTCTGTGTCACATTTTGGTAATTCTCACAATATTTCAAACTTTTCATTATTATTATATTGGTTATAGTGATCTGTGATTGGTGATCTTTGATGTTACTATTGTAATTGTTTTGGGATGCCATAAACCATACCCATATAAAACAGTAAACTTAATTGATAAAGGTTGTGTGTAATCTGACTGCTCCACCAACCAACTATTCCATGTCTTTTTGTCTCTCCTCACGTCTCCCTATTTCCTGAGACACAACAATATTGAAATTAGGGCTAGTTAATAACTCTAAAATGGCCTCTAAGTGTTCAAATGAATGGAAAAGTCACACATCTCTTTAAATTGAAAGCTAGAACTGATTAAACTTAGTGAAGAAGGCATGTTGAACGCTGAGATAGGCCACAAGTTAGGGCTCTTGCACCTAACAGTTAACCAAATTGCAAATGCAAAGAAAATGTTCTTGAATGTGCAGTTCTTGAAATTCTTGAAGAAAATTAGAAGAAAATGTGAATGATAAGAAAGTGAAACAGCCTTATTGCTGATACGGAGAAAGTTTTAATGGTCTGGATAGAAGATCAAACCAACCACAACATTCCCTTAAGCCAAAACCTAATTCACAGCAAGGCCCCAAATCTCCCAATTTTATGAAGGCTGAGAGGTGAGGAAGCTGCAGAAGAAAAGTTGGAAGCTAGCAGATGTTGATTCACGAAGTTTAAGGGAAAAAACCATCTCCAAAACAAAGAAGTCCAAGGTGAAACAGCAAGTGTTGATGCAGAAGCTGCAGTAAGTTATCCAGCAGATTTAGGTAAGATTATTGATCAAGGCAGCTACACTAAACAACAGATTTTCAAAGCAGATGAAATAGCCTTGTATTGGAAGAAGATGCAGTCTAGGACTTTTATAGCTAGAGAGGAGAAGTCAATGCTAAAAGCTTCAGCTGAACTGACTGATAGCAATTCAGTTCCATCTTCAGGCTCCACTTCTAATTCTAGTGCTTTTGCTGTTCCCACCTCATCTGCAGTTACTTCTCAATGATGACATTAATGCAAATTGATATCATATTTATCTATCACGATACAACTTGAATGGATAAGGAGTGCTTCTTATGAATGAGCAAAGAAAGTGGGTTCTTGAGATGGAATCGGCTCCTGGTAAAGATGTTGTGAACATTGTTGAAATGAATGTTACCTAAACTTACTTGATGAAGCACTGGCAGGGTTTGACAGAATTGACTTCAATTTTGAAAGAAGTTCTACTATGGGCAAAATGCTATTAAACAGCATTGCATGCTACAGAGAAATCCTTCATGAAAAGAAGAGTTGACCGATGGGGCAAACTTCACTGTAGTCTTATTTTAAGAAATTGCTACAGCCACTCCAACCTTCAGCAACCACCACCCTGATCAGTCAGCAGCCATCAACACTGAGACAAGACACTCCACCAGAAAAACAATTATGACTGGCTGAAGGCTAGATGATTGTTAACACTTTTTAGTAATAAAGTACTTTTAAATTAAGGCATGTATGCTGTTTTCTAGACAGAACGCTATTGCACACTTAATAGACTTCAGTATAATGTAAATATAACTTTTGTATGCACTAGGAAAATTTGTGTGACTTGCTTTATTGTGATATTCACTTTATTGCGATGATCTGTAGCTGAAACTGCATTGTTTCTCAGTGATCTGCTCACACCTTCTCTGTTTTCAACCTCTAGTGCCTCCTCATCACCCTCTGGATAAATATCCAAGCCCCAACCTGGCAGATCATATTCTCCACTCCCTCACATGTACCTGGACAGAGCATTTTTTAATACATTACAGCCTTTATTTAATGTCTCACAATGAATGGTTATAGAATAAATTGATACATCTAAATTTTAGTCAAATGTGAAGCATACATTGCCACTCTCAAATGCATATATACCTCATCAACGATAACAGACAGAAGGGGTCCCATTTACTTGTATAATGATTACCTCATACGAAATGGCAGCAACAACTACAGAACACATTTTTTTTTTTTTTTTAAGTAGCCTGAAACTGCAGTGCTAGGGGCATATGTTGGGGGAGTCCTTGTCATATCTAAGGAGTCTGTCCCAAACATGGCATGTTTGTCTCTTGTGGCTACTGTGGACAGCATAATGAGAATCCTTCAATGGAGATCATCCAATAATTAGCCTTGATCGTTTTTTCAACCTTAAATGTGCTATCTTTATGTGATTTTCCAATGGGTTCTTCCTGTCCACTGCACAGACAAAATCTATTCACTGAGACCACAGCATTGGAGTAGAGAAAGAGTTTAACTGATTGAAGCCAGCCCATGAGGAGGAACTGAATTTATCACTCAAATCAGTCTCCCTGAAAACTCAGAGATTAGGGGTTTTGAAGGATAGTTTGGTGGGCGGGAGACTAGGGGATGAGGAATGTTGCTTGGTTGGGTGTGAAATCATAGGGGTGTGGAAAAAGGTCTTCATGTGTTGAGTCAGTCCCTGGGTAGGGGCCACAGGACCGGTTGAGACATGAATTGGGGGTCTGGTTAGGGTCAGCCCTCATCAGCAATGCAAAAGTCTGAAAAAAAGGCCAATCATAGGTTCTACAATAGTGATATTATTAACAGGAGTAATTGGGGAAGTTACAATTCTTGTGACCTCCAGAACAATAGCTAGTTGTCATTTAACTATGCCTACGTCTTAGCAGAATTCAAGACCCTCTCATAATCCTAACCTTGTAGGCTTTCATTAGTTTTACAAAGGCAATTTAGTTTTGGGAAGGGCTATTATCATTCTTGCTTTAAGATTAAACTATAAACTATATTTCTCCCAAAGTTAGTTTGGCCTACACCCAATAATGACCGAGAACATCTTGGAGGTTAGAAGCAAGACGGAGTCAACTACGTCAGGTCTCTTACTGTCATAACTTTGCAAAGGCAGTTTCATTTAGAGCCATATTATTTTTAAAATATGGCTCCTATTATCTCCAAGAGCAAACTTTTTACATGGTATACAACTTTAGTTTTGAGATAGACATTCATGGCAAAATCTAATTTTGTTAATAATTTTTTTTTCTTGTAGTTGACCCTTTAAAAAACTCAGGTCTTCTATAAAGTAGGCATATTTATATTCCTGTTTTCCTTTAGGAATAAAGGAGGAAAATGGAATAGGCAAATGCTTTCAGCCACCAGTTATTAATGTTGTAGATTACATTCTCTGTGGATTATCAGGGGTGTGTTTTTCATTCCAGGCCAACACTGACTGTTGTACCAAGGGAATAAAAACTCATTTTAAAATTAGCCCAAGCAAAAATAAATAATGAGGAAAGAAAATGCTTTGTAAAAAAAGAATAATATGATGCAAGTGAAAGCCAGATAATATGGTTTTGCTCAATCATCACTTTGAACTGTCTTTTCCCTGCTTTGCCTTCCATTTGCATGCACAATTGAATGTTGACAACACAATAAAAATGAACATTTATGAGAACATGTTCACCAAGATAATCAAGATTTGCTAACTCGTACTTTACACAAGCTTACTGATCCTTCAGAGGTCACCCCCTTCATTCAGGAAATTTCTTCCCCTTAGATTTTAGGTTTGGTTTGCCTTTCTTCAGTAGCTGATGGCCCTTCTATGGAAGGAGCCAGACTTTGTGCCTCGGCGTGTCCTAGGTGTTCTAATTGCATTTCCTTATAAAATTTTCTCAGGCTTTCATAATTCCCGGGAGGTCCTAAGATGACATTTCTTAATGCTCACATTTACTTTTTATTTTCCTCTTCCTTTCTCTTTTTTTGTCATTTGGGAAATATCCTGAAGATGTGGATTTTTTTCTTTTTCCAAATATATAGTTACCTAAACATCTTAACTCCTTGGCAATCTCAGTTTGTGAATATCTTCATCCCTTTCTTATTTTCCTTTTTACAGAAGTGATAGCACCAAAGTTAACTCAAGAGAAGAGAGCAGAAGTTATTTTATACACTTTCAAAAAAATGGTAAGTCTCTATGTATGTGATGGTAATGCAGCCATTGTGGTGGCTGACTTAAAATATACGGTTTATAATACAGATAAAAGAAAATTGATTGCAAATTCACCTTCCCATGGATGCTAAGATGGCCCAATAGCTCCGGCTTAAATTGTGGAGTAAATGCCCAGGAAATCTTTTCTTCTCCTGCCTTAATGAACAGCAGCATGTATCAGGACATTGGCAAATCTTGTGAAATAATCCCTTGAGGGTGGCTGGTTGGGATTTTAGCAGCCGTCTCTAGGAGCCAGTCAGCCTCAATGAACTGCTCCAGGGAATGTTGTTCTGACCTTCCAGAGTTGCTTGCCATGCTTCTGTGGGCAAGCTGCTAACCTGATGAACTGAAGGCAACTGGTTTTCTTGTCCTCCACTGGAAATCACAATATTTTTATAGACTCTTCTTAGAAAGTCGGGGAAGTGATTTTTTTTTAACTCTTTTTATTATAATGCTCATTACTTGTCCTTGAACTTCATTCAAAATAAATGAAATTGGTCTTCTACAACTGCCTACACAGGTGGATTACTCAGCAGATTTCAGTACAAACAAATTGCTTTTTTCCTTTCCTTTCATAGTTCTCATTTTTCAATCTAGACTAACAAATGTAGTTTTTTAAAAAAAGAAAAACTAGCTTTGGGCCTAATGTATTTTTTTTTTTAATTTTAGTTTTAAATGGAACCTACATTGGCCCGACTTCCTTTTGTCTGAATAAAAGCTTAAGCACAGTATAAAAGGGTTGCATGTGCTGAAATGTTGCCCAAGGATATGTGTTATTATTCCTCCCCCCTTGACCAGCAGGGTCTCAGTTCTCTTTCCCTTTCAGCCTTTTGTTTGAACAGATGGGATTGGGGAAGCTAGGGGAAGAAAGCCATTCTGTTCTCATTAACTCTCCCCATACACAAACACAACCTGGGCTTCAGGGACTCAGAAACGGGACAGCTCCCACTCCATTGCCATTGAGACCTGATGTACCGAGATACAAAGAAAGACGGGCTGAAGACTAACATCACCATATCAGTGAGACAGCTAAGCAGAGAAGTCACATTTATAGATGTTTTTAGACATACATTTACAAAAATAGCACCTGAATAATGTATAACACAAATATTATGGCTATAGAATAAATCAATCTGTCATATACACTATATTTGATATATATTATTTTCAGAAATTCATTCATCATGGAGAGTGATATCTTAAGAGTCTTTCATGAACTACACAATCCTTTTTATTTTTACTATATCTTTTCTGTATATAATAGCATCAAAATATATGAAGACTGGTGGGGTTTCTCTTATTTCATGCACTTTTGTGCAGTTGTAATGTAAAAATTATTAAATTCCTAGTTTGGATGATCTTGTTTGTTGAGGCATTCCTGATCAAGAAAAAGTCGCACAAAATTTTAAACTATAGACCAAACATTGAAGGCGCTCTCTTTATGGTCCTTTTAAAAGTATAAGACTTTTTGAATATTTTGAGAGAAAGGAAAAGATTTTCCACAACTGGAGGAGAGTGTTTCTCTCTCGGGCAGTTCATTCCAGGAAGTGCTATCTTTTGTTCTGGATGTGGATTAGAAAGGGGTCTGGCCTATTTGTTAGATCATATTTGCTTTTAAATCTCTGTCCATTCTCATTACTATGATGAGGGTACTGAGGCAAAGATAAAGAGAGCTGAAAAGACGCCTTCTCATGGCTAGATGCACCTGAGCTTTTGACGCCATGAGCCCTGAGTCTCAGGAGAGCAAGGGAAAAAAGAAAACTCTGTCCAGGAAGATACATTTATATTTCATAGCACATCCATGCATTCAGAATGCAGTCCCAGTGGAGTGATATGCTCCTCTTCTGCTTCCAGGACTTCTAGATGTGTGGAATACACACAGTAAAAATGAAACAGATCTACCCAGTGTCTCTCTTGGTGAGATCTCCAAATTGGGGGAAATAATTGTGTCAAAAGACAAAGCATTTCTAAAGGATAAATAATCCTTTGTAGTCCTATCAAACATTTCTTGGAGCTTGTTGTAAACACAAATGAGTTCATTTTATTTACATCTGAAGAAACTGAAGTGCAAAATGTCCCAAGTCTGAGTCTACAACCAAAAAGAGAAACTGAGTGAAATTTTTACTTTTTATTAGCAAATGTTAACTCATGAAGACAGGATCCCAAAGAACTTGTTGAAAATAAAATATTAAGTCAACAGTCCAGATTATGGTTAACATAAAAATATGTTGATATTTAATATGGAGTTATTCAGTGTTTACCCAAAATTGTTTCCTGATGTATAGAAACAGACATAGATTTGGACTTTATCTGGAAAAGCTTGGGATATCTCCCAACATTTTTACTCTCACATTCGGCTCTAATTGACTAGGCTGAGGACAGGGGGAGGTGACTGTAAATTGGACAAAAAATTGCAAGAAAAAAAGGCCAATGATAAAAGGCAGCCAATCCCAAGGGGGGCTGTCTAGCAGGGTGCAGCAGGGGTCAGCCCCGGGTTTAGTCCTGTTTAATATTTTTATTACCAGTCTGAGGGGGGAAGGGAAACTGCATAAAAATGAATCTGCAGATGGCTGCTCATTATAGAGGATTTGCAGACCCCAGGAAAAGCAGGAACATAATTCTGAGTTTAGTTTGCAAAGATGGTCAGAGAAGAACAAAGACAATGCAGACTGGAAAGCCATGAAGTGATGAATCCGAGGGAAGTAACTCCAGTGTGGTGGGTGAAAGGCATCTCACGCTGCAGGAATTCTGAAAGTGCCCTATTAATACAAGCAGGGTTTGCCTCTGCTTGTTGGGGAACACGCACATCAATTTAGGTACTTGGACTGGCAAGGTAAAGCTCTTTCCCACCTAACATTTATGAGATTGTCCTTAGATTGCTGAAATGGGTCATATGAATAGAAAGGGAATTCAGGTTAGAATATTTGACTCATAATTGCAGGTGCCCCTGCTGAGGGGTGATTTAAGGGATATGAAAAAGACCGGTATGTGACCAGGGTCTGTGCCACGGGGACATACGAAGGCCATTCTTTGATGGGCACAGGCAGCCCTCATCCTCAGAGCCTGTCACTCCATGCAGTTGGCTCCATAGACACATATAGACACATAGTTAGCACAAAGCCTTTCTTCAGGCGAGCCCTCCCCACATGCCTAGCCTCCCTAGGACTGAAGTTTCCCAAAGGTCTCATTGTTTGAAGTGCTACCCCTGAAACTTCTGCAAGTATTTCTTCTGTATTCCTCATTTGCTCAACAGAGAGAGGTCATCATCAGCTTATTAAATCTCCCCTATGCTCAGCAATCTTCTGTGGCTCTCCACTGCCTGTAGAAATTAAGAAATCTTAAGCATTCTCTAGTTTAGGATTCTGATTATTTCCCAGAGAACATAAAGATGATGGCATAGTCCCTGAAATCAGATTGACTGACTTCAAACTGTATTCCTCACCACAGGCCCATGACTAGGCACTTTCTTCAACTACCAAATGGGAATGATAGAAATAATATGTTGCCTAACGTAGTTGTAAGGACCAAGGGAGGTGAATATATATCAAGTGCTTATACAGTGTCTCATACACTGCAAACTCAATGGATGTCAAGCTTTCCCTTTGACAATTATCCAAATCTTAAAGAAGTTATCTTCCTTAGTTTACTTATATGTGTTTTATTTTCCAGGAAAATATTTAACCTATCATATAAAAGTAATATTTTTATACAAAGTAGAAGCTTCATGACCTGCTTCATGTTCACACAGGTGCTGATGTTTGTAACTGATGCTTGTAACTCTGCCTGCCTCACAGCATGTCAGATAGCATCCTTCATCCTCTATCCTTAGGCCGACTTTCCATCCTCAGCCACCCCTCCCCTGGTGTCTTCCAGGCATATCTGATTACCCACCTGCTCTGACCCACCATGGACATGATTACCCATGTTGTTCTCCCTACCTCACTTGCCTTGGATCTCCATGCTTCTGTGTGTTACTCAGTTACACATAGGAGCAAACCCCAGCCATTCTCTTTAAGACCCACCAAGGTGGCACCTCTTCTGTGAAGCCTTCCAGAACTATTCCCTGCCATCCCTTCCCTGAGAAAACTAGTCTCTTCCTGGGGGTTCCCACTATTGGAACTGCTGCATTTCTGTCTCTATCTCTTTCTGACAGCTCCTGGGGTCAGAACTGTGTCTTACTCAACCCACTTCTCAAATTCCTGGCACAAAAGTCCTCGATAAATGTTTGCCAACTGTTTTAGTTAAACTTGTTGAATTCATGAATGAAAGTTTTTCTTGCTAGGGAAAGTACAGAAAACCAAGGATCTCCTAGGAAAGGGGCAGATCTGAGGTGTGGAGAGAGACAAGAGCCTGGTCTATCCACTAGGACCCCTGCTGGAGAGAGAAAGTAGCTTTGAAATTAACAGTGGAACACAGAGTCAGTCGCCTGTGGGACTGGGTCTGCGTTAGCCAAAGAGAGGTGTTAGAAGTGAGACCCCAAATGCAGTTCCACTATTGGAGCCGCCTCCTTCCTCCAGCATGCAGCAGCACGTCTGTCCTGGGACAGGCACACAGACTGTGTAATCAGGCTCAGCTGGTAATCATGAAGCTGCCAAACAGACGCGAGACTAAATTATCTCCCTGTCCCAGACAAAGTGGCCTTCTAGATGAGGGTTAAAACCAGTGACGGTAGAAAAAACAAAGCAAGGAAAGTGGCAGCTGCTACCAAACACCTGGCCAGTGGACGGCTCCCAATCCGTCCTTATTCACTCACAGACCCTCTGAAGCCAGGGCTGCTTAATAAGAAACGGGTGTTTCAGACCTATGGTATTTGGTGCCAAAGTCATCGTTAGAGGAGGAAAATAATTTATGCCCACACTGACAACATAAAGGAGCAGAACCAATTTCCTGTCAACAGCTCTAAGACTTGCCAATGGTTGGCCAAGTAAACTTGGATGAGAGAACGTACCTCAGTTTCTTCCTTTGTTAACTGAAGAGGTTGTGTCCTCACATCCAAGATGAAGATGGTAAGACCTTTTTGTGTGATCTCTTTGTTTCTATGATCTTGAAGGGCTGGGAGAAACTTTGCAATTGTGGTCGGAACGGTATGAGCTCATGAGCTGTGGGATAAAAAGCGCTATAGAAAGGAACGAAAACCCAGGTAATCAAATGATTACCCAGAAAAGGGGCAGCTCTGAGGCTTGGAAAAAGACACGAGCCTGTGAGTCTGGTCTATTCAGCAGATACTTATTAAACACTCCATGTGCCAGGCATGGCAAAAGCAACCTGAAGCTTGCGTCTGCCTTCATGGAGCTCACATATTGGGACAAATGGACAGTAAACAAGTCTTCCTATGGGTGAACGTGAAATTGTGCCTCCAAGTGGTGTGAAGAAAAGAGTTATGGGAGTGGCTGGTGGGGGACTTTATCTCCTCAGGGAAGGCCACTGAGGAAGTGTCAGCTGTGCTGAGAGCTGAAGGGTAAGTGCAGTTCACTCCACAAGAAGGGAAGGATGGGCAATCCAAGTTGCTGGAAGAGCATGGCAGTTGTAGGTGTGCCAGGTCTTCTTATTCACTGCAATTATTGTCTGCTTCAGACATATTTTATATTATACTATACTATACTATACTATACTATACTATGCTATACTATACTATACTACTCTTTAGAGCAAGACTGCTTTCCACTGTGGGAGTGGGCATGTGTGATGTGGCAGGGGTACTTCCTGAGCAGGATGATAAACTTAACCCTTCATCAGCAGCTGGAGGCAGGTATCATGTTTTCCTCAGTTTCACTGGCCAGTAGGAATGAGGTCAAGATGTCTTGACACAGCACCTGGGTGGCAAGCAATAAGGGCAGGGCTTCCTCTAAGGAAGGCATTTTAGACAAGACTTGTGATGTTACATCATCTGTATTAATCAACTATTCTTGTTGGAATGCTGAGAAACAAGTTGGCCTAGCACCCAGTGGTCACCACAACCAGCCGTTACATTCATGCTTATGGTCTGCAGGTTTTCTACAATTTAGCTGATCTAGGATGAGCCGCCCAGGAGTCTCTGCTTCAGGCTGTGGGTTGTCTAGGTGGTGCTCCTGGCTTCCGGTTGAGCTTAGGTCCAGTCCACATGTCATTCTAGGGTCTAGACTAAAGGGGAAGTGCTACTGAAGGCTTATCTTCTCATGGAAGATCACTGGATGCAAAAGCCAACCACACACACATTTAAGGGCTCTGTCCATGTCACATCCGTTAACATTCCATTGGTCAAAGAAAGTCAGGCATGGCTCAGCATCAGTGAGACAGGGATGCATATTCCATCCACAGTGGGAAGGGTTAGGGAATGAATATTTGCTGAACAATAATCTAAATTATCACACTCTCCTTAAGACCACCCCTTGGTTACCTTAGGATCAGAAACCAGTACTCTGGAAAGTCACTATTTGTACTGACTGGTATAATTTCATTTTTGTTCTCCTTTAGTATTTAGTTAAACTCATTTTGAAAATGTCAGGTTGTCTCAGCTGTGCTAGGAAGAACCAAGGGAAACAATTTTGTCCACTGTTGAACTTGACTGTTAAATGGAAACTGATGTGCCCTGGGGTGAGAATCTCAAGTGGGAGGTGAAAACTCAGGAAAATGGTTTCTGAAAATTCTTGTTCAGTTGCCTCTCCTGCTTGGGTGGATTCTTCTTCCAGCATTCTTCTCTGCTCACACCTTGGAGGATACTGGTGTTTGATTTCAGAAGAAAACAGTTTCTTTGCAGTGTGTGTGAAGTGTCGGACTACAGCGTAAATATATGCAATGTGCTATCCGTACTACGCTAGCATGCTTCTGGTTGCCTTGCCATCCACAGCTGCATTGCTATTAGCAGAGCAGGGGAGCTGAGAACTTCCCTGTAGGCCCACTTAACACATCCTGGGGCATTTCCACGCAAGCCAACAGCTCCAGGAATTTAGTTTGCAAACCACAACAAATTATTTGCCTATATGACCTCAAAGGTCCTTCCTGTTCCAAGGCCCAGGGCCTACTTCATCTGCTAGAGTGCCCTCTAAGACAGGCGAAAGATTGGAACGAAACCCCTCTCAACAGTGGGACACCTGGCTATAAAAGACTTGGCCCCCTGCCTTTTGCTGTTTCACACACAAATTCAGGTTTTCAGGAATAAAGAATATATGTCAAAAATCCTGAGCATAGTGTACTATTTTCAAATCTTTAGTTGCAAAGGACGGGAAAAAACAAAACAAAACAACAACAAAAAAACTTGATCCAGGTTAAGCAAAACAAGGAGAATTTATTCACTTGCACATTCAGTTTCATAAAGATCAGGGAGAGTTGATCTGAAGACAACAGAAACGAAAGATTCAAAACCTCTCTCTTCTCTTATCTCTGCTTTTATTATGTGTTGATTCTCTTATCTCCTCCTGATGTGTCTTGAGTCAGCTTTGGACTGCCATTCTTCAAGCTTAGTAACTAGAGAAGGGGAAAATATCCTTTGGCATACCATATCCAGTTAAGAAACAACTGCTTGGGGGCTCTGCTTGGGCCATCCTGGGCTGTGTCTCCCCTAGGACCTATCATTAAGGACGGAGGGTGGGGTGTGCTCTGTGTGGGACAGAATCCAATGGCGCAGCATGGCTGCGGGCAGAAGGCTACTACGAGAAGAAGGGGGAAAGTGAGAAGAAAGAGAGATAACAGAAATCCATTACAGCTGTCATTCTAGGCTTCCTTCAGCCAGGATCCAGCATACGTTCACAGCATTATTGCTCATTAAGGCTATACACAGCCTTCACTCCGGCCAGACAGTCCCTTGGTTTTTGCTTTTGTTTCTTGTGCCTGGCATGTCCTTGTCTTCCTTCTGTATCAGGCTAAATATTGTACATTTTCCAAGGGTCAGTTCAAATCCAGCCTCCTCCAGAAAGATCTTTTCATCCATCCTATATATTCCCTCCTTTTCCTGAGACAGAATCTTCTATGCATATATTCAGTGGTGTGCTGGCAAATATTTAACAGTGCTCCTGGAAAACAAACAAAACCCTAATTTATTATTTGCCAGTTTCCATGGTGTAAATATTCTCATCATGGTCGATTTCATGTTACCAACAAACATGACATCACTGAATGCAGAGTTGGTAAGAGGTGTGCAATAGAGCACCATTATACAGAATTTCTACAATACAGATACAATAGATTAAAATAATTTCAAGAGCATATCTATTAGGAAATTATAGTAAAATAAGCAAGAAGTATATGACTTTGGGGTATTTATTAACTTTGTTTTAATATAATTTATTTAATCATGTTTATATAATTTAATTTTTAATATTGGTCATATTTAATAATCGCCTCATAAAATTTTCACCTCTTGAAAAATTAATAGCTATAGCTTGTTTTTTCTACAATTTCATTTATATAGTACATATAGTATGTAGTCTTTTGACTCTGAGTTCTTTCATTAAGCATGACAACTCGTGTTTTTGCATATATCAGCAGTTTGTATTTTTTTATTGATGAGGAGTAGTCCATTATATGGATACACCACAAAGTTTTATCTGTTCATAATTTGATTTGTTTCCAGTTTTTGGCTATTATGCATAAATCTGCTAGGAACATTCATTCATTCGTTTACAGGTCTTTGGTCATGAGTTTTCACTTGTCTTGGATGAATATCTAGTGGATCATTGAGTTGTACGGTAAGGGTGTTTAACCCTAAAAGAAACCACCAAAATGTTTACCAAAGAGTATGTACTATTTTGCATTCTTACCAGAAATGTCTGAGAGTTCCAGTTGAACCACATGCTAACACTTAATGTGGTCAGTTTTTTAAATTTTAGCCATACCGGTGAGTAATGCAGTGGTATCTTACTTTGATTTTTATAGACATTTCTCTAATGATTAGTGATGTTAAGCATTGTTTCACATGTTTATTCTCCATTCATATATCTTCTTTGGTGAAGTGTTCATTCAAATATTTTGCTTAATTATTAATTAGATTGTCTTATTATTGTAAAAGTTACTTGTATATTCCAGATGCAAGTTATTGATTAGATATATATTTTGCAAATATGTTCATGCAGTCTATGGCTTTCATTTTCTCAACGGTATCCTTTAAAGATCAAAGGTTTTTAATTTTAATGAGATCGAATGTCCTTTAAAGATCAAAGGTTTTTAATTTTAACAAGGTCCAATTTATCACTTTTTAATGGTTTTTTATTTTTGTGTTCTATCTAAGAAGACTTTGCCCAATTTACAGTCACAAATATTTTCTATCACATAACTAAGAGTATCATTATTTTTTAGCTCTTACATTTAGGACTGCAAGACATTTTTATTTAATTTTTGTGTATAGCATGAAGCAAGGTTTAAGTTCAATCATTTTGCAGAGGGATATCCAGTTTTTCCAAGGCTATTTTTTGAAAACTATCCTTTCCTCATTGAATTATCTTGACAACATTGTTGAAAATCAATTCATCATATTCATTTGAGTCTGCACTCAGCCCTCTGTTTTGTTATATTGTGTCTAGGCTTATGCCAATATAATACTATCTTCTATAATGTAGCTTTACAGTAAGTCTTGAAATCAAGTAGGATAAGTCCTCAAGCTTTCTATTTCAAAATTCTTTGGACTAGTGGTGATCCTTTGTATTTCCATATAAATTTTAAAGGCAGCTTGCCAATTTCTATAAAAATGATTTCTGAGATTTTCATTAGGATTAAATTGAATATACAGCCCAATTTGTTGAGAATTAAAGTCTTAACAAAATGGAGTTTTCCAATCCATAAGCCTGGTGTATTGCTTCATTTGTTTAGGTATTTTTTCATTTCTGTTAGCAATATTTTATAGTTTTTAGTATAAAGGTTTATACATCTGTTATTAAATCTGTCCCTATAAGGTTGGTATGGTAAATAGTATTTTAAAATTACTTTCTAATTTCTGATTACTAGTATATAGAAATAGAGTTGATTTTTGCATATTGACATATCTTTTAATCTTGCTAAACTCACTGATTAGTTGTAGAAGCTTTTGTTGTAAATTCCTTAGAATTTTCTACATAGACAATCATGTCATCTACAAATGGAAACAATTTTTTTTTCTTTTTAATCTGTATACATTGGATTTCTTTTTCTCGTCTTATTGGATTGGCTAGGCCTCCAGTACAATATTGAATAAAAATGGTGAGAGTTGACATTCCTGTTTAATTTTAGGAGGAAAAGTGTATTCAGTCTTTCCCTATGACATATGAAGTTATTTATGAGTTTTTTGAAATTGCTCTGTTTCAAGTTGAGCAAATTCCTTTCTATTTCTCATTTGCTGAGAGTTCTTTTTTTAAGTCATGAACGGATGTTGAGCTTTCAAATGCTTTTTTATCCATCTATTGAAATGATCATATTTTGTTTTTTTGTTTATGTGATAAATTACATTGATTAATTTTCAAAACCAATCTTGCATTTCTGAAATATATCCCACTTAGTCGGATTCAGTCTGCTAAGGTAATTTCAAGAATTTTTGTGTCTATGTTCAAAAAATATATTGGTTTGTAGTTTTCTTTCTTATAGTATCATTTTCTTGTTTTCTTGCCTTCCTAAAAATGAGAGGGGAGGGTTTTCTTCTTTCTTGTTTTCTGGAAGAGTTTGAGTAGGGTTGGGATTATTTCTTCCTTAAATGCTAAGCCATATGGGCCTGGAGTACTCTTTGTGGGAAGGGTTTTAACAACACATTCAAATTTCTTAATAGATATAAGGCTGCTTTGCTTATTTATTTCTTCCTGGACAAATTTTGGTAGTTTGTATCTTTCAAGGAATTTTGTAAGATGTGTAATGATGCTCCTGCTTTCATTCATAATTTTGGTAATTTGTGTCTTTTTTTGATTAATATCGGTGAAGTTTTTATCAGTTTTATGTATCTTTTCAAAGGACCATCTTTCGGGTACATTGATTTTCTCTATTTTGTCTTTTATTTCATTAATTTCTGCTGTCATCTTTATAATTTCCTCTGCTTATTTTGGAGTTAATTTTGCTTTATTTCTAGTTTCTTACAAGTGAAGCTGAGATAACTAATATGAGACCTCTCCTCATTTCTCAAATAAGCATTTAATGCTATAAAATTCCCTCAAAGAAATATTTAAGAAGTATCTTATAAGTTTTGATATCTAGTGTTTTTATGTTTATCCAATTCAAAATATCTTTGAATTTTTCTTATGATTTTACCTTTGACCAATGAGCTATTTGGAAGTGTCTTATTAATTTCAAAATATTTGATGATTGTTTTCATATTTTTGTTATTTATTTCTTTTTTTTAGACAGAATTTCACTCTTGTTGCCCAGGCTGGGTGCAATGGCGTGATCTCGGCTCACCGCAACCTCCAGGTTCAAGTGATTCTCCTGCCTCAGCCTCCTGGGTATCTGGGATTTCAGGCATGTGCCACCACTACCAGCTAATTTTGTGTTTTTAGTAGAAATGGGGTTTCTCCATGTTGGTCAGGCTGGTTCAAACTCCCAACCTCAGGTGATCTGCTCACTTTGGCCTCCCAAAGTGCTGGGATTACAAGCATGAGCCACTGTGCCCGGGGTTTGTTATTTATTTCTAATATAATTCTACTGTAATCAGAGAACACAGTCTGTATTTCAACATTTATATCCATTGACACTTGTTTTATGGCCCAGAATATGGTCTACCTTCTTGATCTATGTGTATTTAAAAAGTATGTGCATTTTGCCACATTAAAAAGTGAAGTACTCCATAAATATCAGTTAGCTCAAATTGATTGATAGTGCTATTCAAGATGTCTATACCCTAATTTTCAGCCTACTTGTTACTGAGAGAGAAATATTAAAATATCTGACTATGTAGAGAGAAATATTAAAATCAGTTATTGAGAGAGAAAAATTAAAATATCTGACCATAGTAGTATATTGTCTATTTCTCCCTTCAGTTCTATCAGGTTTGTCTCATTTATTTTGAAGCTATATTATTAGGTGCATACAGACTTACAGATTTTAGGTATATTGGTGAACTGACCCATTTATCCTTATGAAGTGTTCCTCATTATCTCCAGTAAATTCCCAGTTTCAAAATTAATATGGCCATTCCAACTTTCCTTTGATTAGTATTAATATTTACTTGATATTTCTTTTTCTGCCCTTTATCTTTAACATATCTGCATTTTATATACTGTTACTTTGTATGTAAAATAACAACCCTACAACAGTAAATCTCCATCTCTCCCATTCTATTCTTTATGCTATTGTTATAATACATTTTACTTTTTTAAAAAAGAGTCAAGGTCTTTTTACTTTTGTATATGCTATATATCCCATAATATATTTATATCATTTTTGCTTTAAACAGTCATACTCACCAGATTCTTCTGGAGCTACTCATTCCTCTGTTGTGTTCCAAATTCTCATCTGACATCATGTTCCTTCTTCCTCGGGAAATTCCTTTTACATTTTTTGTAGTGAAGGTCTGTGGATCATGAATTTGTCAGCCTTTATTTATCTGAAAAAGTCTGAATTTCTCCTTTTTATTAATAATTTTATAGCATTATTGATATATAAATTATCTATAGTAAGTTGCACTATTTAATGTACAATTTTATGTTTATGCATTTGTGTTCATGTATGTATAACCAAAATCAAGATGATGAACTTTTCCATCCTCACAAGTTTCTTTATGTCCTTTTAAAATCCATTCTTACTTGTTACTTCTGAAACATGTTTTCTCTTAGCAAAACATTCTAGGTCGACAGTTTTTTTTTCTTTCATTTTTTTCTACAGTTTCTTGGCTTGGATAGTTTCTAGAAAGAAGTATGCTGTCATTCTTATACTTATTCCTCTGTAGATAAGGTATTTTCTCTGGTTGCTTTATAATTCTTGCTATCCTCTGTCTCCAGAAATTTCATTATAATTTGCCTTGCTTTCCTTTTATCCTTTCTCTGATGGGGTTTGTTAAACTTCTTGAATGTGTAGGTTTATAGTTTTCATCAAGTGTGGAAAGCTTTTAGCCATTTATTTCTTGAAAAAAATTTTTTTTTCTGATCTCTTCTCTCTCTGCTCTTTCAGGGCTTCCAATTATATGTATGATAAGCTATTTATCATTGTCTCACAGGTCACTGGGAGTCTATTTTTTTCAAATTTGTTTGTCCTTTATTTACACAGTTTTCATTGCTATTTCTTCTGGTTCACTGGTCTATTTTTACCCCAATGTCTAATCTGGGTTTAATCCCATATAGTATATTTTTTATTCCAGATACATTTGCTCCTCTATTTGTAATAGGGTTCTGTCCTAATAAATCCATTCTAAGTTGAAAAAAAGTTGAAAATGCATTTAATATACCTAGTCTACTGAACATCATAGCTTAGCCTAGCCTACCTTAAACATGCTCAGAGTACTTATATTTGCCTATAGTTGGGCAAAATCATCTAACACAATGTCTTTTTTTATGAGAAATAATTGATTATCCTATGTAATTTATTGAATACTACATTGAGAGTGAAAAACAGAACAATTGTATGGGTACTCAAAGTATGGTTTCTACTGAATGCATATTGCCTTTGCACCATGGTATAGTTTAAAGATTGTTAAGTTGAATCATCACAAGTTGGGGACCATCAATATTTTGTTTTTCAGATCTAGAAGTTCCATTCAGGTGTGTTGGTGTGGACATATCCTTGTTGCTTAGATACTTGGATGACTTAATTAGTCCCATCCAGTATTAGATAAGGCCAAGGCATTTCTTGGTAATGACCCAGCAAAGAGTAGTGAGTGTGAAATATATAGACATGCATCACCATCTTATTAGTTGTGTCACCTCAGAAAAATCACTTAACTTCTCTGAGTTTAAGGATTCTCTATAAAATTGGAGTGAGTGATAATAATATTAACTGACTGTGTAGGAATTCATTGGAGCAGCAAACAAGTGGAATAGGTATTTGGGACGACCATGAGGCCCCTCCCTCAAGCTCTGCAACCTCACCACTTTGGAAGCTGGCTTTAGTTATGAGTCAGAGGGAGGATTAGCAGTTCCTTTGCTCTAGGAAGGAGTGGCAATGGAATGTTTCTGGATGCTACAAATGCAGACCACATGTTGCAAGACACAGCAGCTATTCCTGAAGCAGTGCTGAGATACTGCCCTAGAGGATATCATTCCTGCTCATATGAGCCCACAGGCCTCGGGATGCCACTGCACCAACAACACAAGGACCTGCCCCATACTTCATCTCGGTCATGTGTCTGTGCACTCCAAAGCACTTGAGAGCTCTGACAACAGGACAAAATCACACAGAAGCTTGAGCACCTCAGCTCCATCAGGCTGGTTGTGTGCTGAGGATGACAGGGGATTTCAGAGACTGGGTGGCTGCCACCACAAGAACCTAGCAAACAGGACAGGCAGAAAGAAGAATCAAAGGATTATATTAAAGCATGACTCAGAAAACATAAAAGAGCCACACACACTGAGAATGCTTGCCCGGGAACGGTTAAGGAGAAAGTATTCTTCCCACTCTAAACTTATCCCATAGCTTGTGAGGCAAGGAGACAGGGCTATAAAGGGCGATACAAGCTGAACCAGTGCTCATATACCAAACAAGGAATGAAATGTGCCATGTATTCTTCAGGCTCTGTGAGCAGGGTTAGCCATGGTGACTGCTACTCAAGTCACAGGGACAAAACTCTGGGTAGTATCCACAGAGAGGGGATCTCAATCCGCACATTGCAAGCTCTGTTTCAGTATAACTCAGGATTTTTCAACCTTAGCACTAGCGACATTTTGGGTTGGACAGTTCTTTGTAGTGGAGAGCTGTTTTGTGCATTGTGGAATATTTAGCACATCACTGAGCTCTGTTCACTAGGGTCCAGGAACAACCCAGTCACCACATCTCTGAGTTGTGGCTATCAAAAATGCTTCCAGACACTGCCAAATCAAAATCACCTCTGAATGGGAATCACTAATCTAAACTTCTGGTATTAAGCCTCAAAAGAAGTGAAAGCACTTGCAAGAATACTTCCTGAGACTAGAGCTTGGCATGAAATACAGAGACCTCTGCTAAAAGTCCAACACTTACATTGATTTATTCATATATGTGAAGCCAAAGCCATTATTTATCTAAAAAATTTGCCCCAAGCACTTAACAGAGGCATACAGTGTAGTGGTTAATTACACATACTCTGGTGCCAGAATCCCAGCTGCTTGGGACACTACTGCCTACTATCAGGCGACATCGGGCAAGGGAATACCACCTCTTTTCACCTTTTTATTTATCTGTAAAATGTAGACAATGCCAGTGACTACCTCACAATGTATCTGTGAGGATATATCTTCTTCGTTGCATGTAAAGTGCTTGGTACAGCACTTGGGACGTGGTGAGTCCTACAAATGGTCTGTTTCAGCACTTCTCAGCTGGGAGTTGTGACAATGTTCCCAGGGTTCATGACATTAATGGCACTAAGGCGTCTTATTCAATTATTTTAATAAGTTCTAAAATACTAACCTAAATGTCTTGCCACTTAAAATAAAACTGCTGAGTGCCTCTGATTAAATATATTAGTCCACATGGCCCTCAGTGGGGTCAGATGGGCCAGCTCCTGACTCAGGCTCTCAGATGATCACTCAGCTGCCACAGTGGTTTTGACTCTTGCAGAGCTTTCAATTGTCTTTGTTCTTAGTCATCAGATTGCCTAATTTGTGCCTATAACACATAAAGACAAGAACATACAAGAAACTTTGGATGAAACACAAGTTAAGGGAAGAGGATCATACAAATTTTATTAATTCTCCAAGTTCACCTCAAGGTGATCTTCATAACTCTATTAGTTTAATTTATCTGATCTAAATCCCATGTACACATCCAGATGTCTCCAAAATATCTACGATGAGAGTGCAAAAGATGCTATCATAATTATAACAAATTTGGCTTTTCATTTATTAGGAAGGAAGAGATTGTTCACACTTATGTTGTCTGTCTCAAAGCATTTACAAATGGTCTGATGCCCACCCAAGTGGACATTTGTGATTGCAATGTCCTCAGTCCCCTTAATCCTCTGAATTTGACGGTGACCTGAGTATTGTTTGGGTATTCCACCCCTTTCTGGCAGCCCAACTTTCAGGGAACTGACCCCACCGGGGTCTGAGTGGATTCTATTTTTCAGTGCGAGCACATGACTCAGTTTTAGTTTATGAGATTGGAGAAGATGGCTGGACTGGTTTCTGAGGGGAAAAAAATCTTCACACTATCTTTCTAGAGGAAAAATTATGGAGCCCAGGAATTGTTTGCAGTCATCTTTCAACAACCAGGCTCAGCCACTAATATGATGAGGGTTTAAGACAAGAGAAGGCAGTCTTTCTAACTGGTGTGAGATGGTATCTCATTGTGGTTTTGATTTGCATTTCTCTGATAATCAGTGATGATGAGCATTTTTTCATGTATCTGTTGCCTGCATAAATGTCTTTTTTTGAGAAGTGTCTGTTCATATCCTTTGCTCACTTTTTGATGGGGTTGTTTGATTTTTTTCTTGTAAATTTGTTCAAGTTCTTTGTAGATTCTGGATATAAGCCCTTTGTCAGATAGGTAGATTGCAAAAATTTCTCTCATTCTGTAGGTTGCCTGTTCACGCTGATGGTAGTTTCTTTTGCTGTGCAGAAGCTCTTTAGTTTAATTAGATCCCATTTGTCTATTTTGGCTTTTGTTGCCATTGCTTTTGGCATTTTAGTCATGAAGTCCTTGCCCATGCCTATGTCCTGAATGGTATTGCCTAGGTTTTCTTCTAGAGTTTTTATGGTTTTAGGTCTAACATTTAAGTCTTTAATCCATTTTGTATTAATTTTTGTATAAGGTGTAAGGAAGGGATCCAGTTTCAGCTTTCTACATATGGCTAGTCAGTTTTCCCAGCACCATTTATTAAGTAGAGAATCCTTTCCCCATTTCTTGGTTTTGTCAGGTTTGTCACAGATCAGATGGTTGTAGATGTGCGGTGTTATTTATGCGGGCTCTGTTCTGTTCCATTGGTCTATATATCTGTTTTGGTACCAGTACCATGCTGTTTTGGTTACTGTAGCCTTGTAGTATAGTTTGAAGTCAGTTAGTGTGATGCCTCTAGCTTTGTTCTTTT
>NW_012106919.1:5157851-5160010 GCF_000951045.1 Mandrillus leucophaeus | reverse complement strand
GAAAAGATTTAAAAATATTTTTTAAATCAGTAACTAATGAAGTAAAATGTACAAGGTCTTGCCTCTAATTAAATATTATTAGGTACTCAAAGAAGCAGAAAAATATGAATCATGCTGATGAGAAGAATAATAATTGAAACTGACTCAGAACTGGCATAGATATTAGAATTAGCAGCCAACAACATTAAAGTGGTTATTGTAATTGTATTTCATATCTTTAAAAACCTAATTTAAGACAAAGAAATATTTAAAAGACCCAACTCGGGCTTTGAGAGGTGGACACTATAATTTCCAAGATGAAACAACACTAACTGGTATTAAGAAAAGATTATATGTTAAAAAAGAAAAGATTAGCAAATTTGAAGACATAGCAATAGAAACTATACAAAATGAAACACGAATAATAATAATTTTAGAAAATAAAAAGAACATAAGTTAGGAAACCCCAAGTGGCTTAGTATGTATAATGAGAATCCCTTAAGAATGGGGAGAAGACAGAAAAGCCATTTGAAGAAATAATGGCCAAATATTTAACAAATCTGAGGAAAACTATGAATGCACAGATCCAAGGAGCACAGGAAACATGAAAAAAAAATCACTAACGCAAGTCGCATCATAATCAAATTACTTAGAACTATTGATGAAAACAACATCTTGAAAACAGCCAGAGGAAGAAAGAAATTATATACAATGGAACAACCATAAGGATGACAGTAATTACTTATAGAAAAGAATATAAACAAGACAACAGTGGAGCAACTCTAAAGTACTGAAAGAAAAAAAAGTCAACCTAAAACTTTTACCCAGTAAAAATATCTTTCAAAAAAAAAAAAAAAAAGCAAGATAAAAACATTTTCAAACAAACAAAAGCTAAAAGAATTGTCAGCAGATCTGCACCACAAGAATGTCAGATCAATATCCATCATGAACAAAGGTGCAAACATTCCAAACAAAGTTCTCATAAGTGAAATTGAAAAATTTATAAAAATAATAATACATCATGACCAAATGGGGTTTACACTAGAAGTCCAACGTTGATTTAACTTAAAAAAATCAAGTTGGTAATTTACCAAATCAACATAGTAAAAAAGAAAACCAACATATGATCATCTCTATGGATGTAGAAAAAGTATTTGACAAAATGCAGTATCCATTCTTGAGAAAAACTTTCAACCAACTAGGAAAAGAAGTCAATTTCCCAACCCTAGCGAACGGCGTTTATATAAAACAAACAAACAAAAACCGTAGCTACCACCCTGCCGGTAAGTGAACTGAACTCTTTTCTCCTAAGATCAGGGACAAGATAAGGATGTTTACAGTTACTCTGTCTGTTTAACATTGTACTCAAGGTTCTAGTTAGTGCAATAAAACAAACCATAGAAACAAAAGAAGGCATCCAAATTTCAACCGAAGAAATAAATAGGTCTTTATCTGCAGACCAAATAACATCTATAAAGAAGATCTAATGGGATCTACAAAATAGCTTCTAGAACTAATAAATTTAGCCAGTTTACAGGATACAACACCAACACACAAAAAATCAATTTTATTTATATTTACTATCAACAAACAAATTGAAATAAAAAACACAAAACTTTACCTTTTTTTAAAGCACCAAAATATGAAATACTTAAAGATTAAACCTGATGAAAGATCTAGTACCTAAATAGGGAAAACTATAAGACATTTCCGAAAGAAATTAAAGACTTAAGTTTATAGAGAGATATATCTTGTTCATGTTTCAGAAGACTCAGTGTTGCAAAGATATGAATTCTCCCCAATAAAAATCCCAACAGATTTTTGTTTTAGAACTTGTTGAACCAATTCTAAAGTTCATATGGAAATGTAGGGGACCTAGAATAACCAAAATAACTTGAAGAAGAAGAAGAAAGTTGGACAGCTAACAGTACCTGATTTCAAGACTTTCAGAGCTACAGTAATCAAAACTAATACACAGCATTGACATTTTAAAAAGATAAATAAAAGGAACAAAACAGAGAGCCCAGAAATAGACTAACATATATACGGATGACCACTTTTTTTTTTTTTTTTTTTTGGAGACAGAATTTCACTTTGTCCCCTAGGCTAGAGTGTAGTGGCGCCATCTCAGCTCACTGCAACCTCCGCCTCCAAGCGATTCTTTTTTTTTTTTTTTTTTT
>NW_012106919.1:5154319-5155553 GCF_000951045.1 Mandrillus leucophaeus | reverse complement strand
GGCTCTTTTTTTTTATTCCATATGAACTTTAAAATAGTTTTTTCCAATTCTGTGAAGAAAGTCATTGGTAGTTTGATGGGGTTGGCATTGAATCTATAAATTACCTTGGGCAGTATGGCCATTTTCACGATACTGATTCTTCCTATCCATGAGCATGGAATGTTCTTCCATTTGTTTGTGTCCTTTTTTATTTTGTTGAGCAGTGGTTTGTAGTTCTCCTTGAAGAGGTCTCCTTTACATCCCTTGTCAGTTGGATTCCTAGGTATTTTATTCTCTTTGTAGCAATTGTGAATGGGAGTTCACTCATGATTTGGCTCTCTGTTTGTCTGTTATTGAAGTATAAGAATGCTTGTGATTTTTGCACATTGATTTTGTATCCTTAATAAATGGTGCTGGGAAAGCTTCTGCAGAGCAAAAGAAACTATCATTAGAGTGAACAGGCAACCTACAGAATGGAAGAAAATTTTTGCAATCTATCCATCTGACAAAGGGCGAATATCCAGAATCTACAAAGAACTTCAACAAATTTACAATATAAAAATAAACAACCCCATCAAAAAGTGGGCAAAGGATATGAACAGACACTTCTCAAAAGAAGACATTTATACAGAAAACAGACATATCAAAAAATGCTCATCATCACTGGTCATCAGAGAAGTGCAATTCAAAACCACAATGGCATACTATCTCATGCCAATTACAATGGCAATCATTAAAAAGTCAGGAAACAACAGATGCTGGAGAGGGTGTAGAGAAATAGGAACACTTTTACACTGCTGGTGGGACTGTAAACTAGTTCAAACATTGTGGAAGACAGTGTGGTGATTCCTCATCGGTCTAGAACTAGAAATACCATTTGATCCAGCCATCCCATTACTGGGTATATACCCAAAGGATTATAAATCATGCCGCTATAAAGACACATGCACACGTATGTTTATTACAGCACTATTCACAATAGCAAAGACTTGGAACCAACCCAAATGTCCATCAATGATAGACTGGATTAAGAGAATGTGGCACATATACCCCATGGAATGCTATGCAGCCATAAAAAAGGATGAGTTCCTGTCCTTTGTAGGGACATGGGTGAAGCTGGAAACCATCATTCTCAGCAAGCTATCGCAAGGACAAAAAAACCAAACACCGCATGTTCTCACTCACAGGTGGGAATTGAACAATGAGAATACTTGGACACAGGAAGGGGAACATCACACACCGGGGCCTGTTGGGG
>NW_012106919.1:5137824-5151329 GCF_000951045.1 Mandrillus leucophaeus | reverse complement strand
CCACCTCAGCCTCCCAAAGTGCTAAGATTACAGGTGTGAGCCACCACATCTGGCTGGATGACCACTTTTTAACAAACATGTTAAGGCAATTCAGTAGAATTGGAGTCTTTTCAAGAAATAGTATAATACAGAAAAATGGAATATGCCAAAAAACCCCTACTTTGATTCATACTTATTCATACTATATTAACTAGATTGAATCACAGATTTTAATTGTCATAGTAGCTTTACGTGTAAAAATGACACAAATTTCCATTCATGGGGAAAGAATAAACAAATTGTATATGTTGATACAATATAATTCTAGTTAGTGAAAAAAATGAATGACAATTAATATATGCAACGTTACTGAATCTCAAAACAGGTATGCTGAGTGAAAGAAGCCACATCAAAGAAAAAAAAAGAGAATAGGTAATGTATGATTCCATTTACATAAAACTATAGAAAATAAAAACTAATCTATAGTGGCAAAAAAGAGTAGAGGTTGCCTAAGGACTAGGGGGAGGAGGAGGGAAGAAGGATGGATTATAAAAGGGCTCAAGAAACTTGTAGGCAGTGGATATATTCAATATCTTGATTGTGGTGATAGTTTCATGTGTGTATGCATATGCCAAAATGTGTCAAATGTCACACTTTAAATATGTGCAATTTCTTGTATATCAATTATATCTCAATTAAACAAATTTAAAAAAGGAAAAAGTTCAATCTTTATTTCTCATATACATTTGTTTCCTAAACCAATACGCCATTTAAACATTTGCTAACAAATCAACCTTTCTGTTGTCTATTTTAATTTAATGAAACAATGAATAATTTATAAACTGACAAATTATAATCTATCTTCATTCTGTATATAATGATTAGGAAAGATATTAAAATGAATTTTATAACAGACTCTGTAATAATATGTCAACCTAGATATATTTGAAAATCATTTCTTTTTAAATATATTACACAAAAATGGCAACTTTAAAAAAAATCCTAAAGAGAGATATTGAGAGATGGTATATTACCATAAAAAGGAAAGGTCAAAAAAGTAGGAGAATGTGGACCTAGATTATTTCAGAGGCCTTGAGAGGTGTTAGTGACTTGCCCCAAGAAACATACGTCCCAGCTCCCTCATGGAGTGAGGACCAAAGGAGTCATAAATGTAAACGACCCTATCAACTGCGCTGTGCTGAGTTGTTTTCACATCTGTCTGGTACAGGCAATGGGGCTAGGTGAAGGTACAGGTTACTTTGTAGGTAAAAAAGCTGAGGCTATAGGATAGGCAGCTTTTTGTCATTTTAGGAGTCGGTTTTCACTGTCACCCTCAGTTCCCTATTGCTGCTGTAACAAATTACCACAGACTTAGTGGTTAAAACAACACAAATGGATTGTCTTACAGTTATGGAGGTTAAAAGACTAAAATGGGCTGCGGGGCTGCATTCCTCCCGGAAGCTTTCAGGGAAAATCCTCTCCTGGCCTTTTCTACCTCTCAGATAGAGGCTGCCTACATGCTTTGGCTGCTGGCCTGTGTCATTCCAGCCTCTGCTTCCATCCTCCATCTCCTTCTCTCACTCTGACCCTCTTGCCTCTGTTTCACAAGCATCCATCAGGATAATCCAGGCTAATCCGGAACTTAATCACATCTTCAAAGTCTCCTTGGTCATATGAGGCAACACACACACACACACACACACGCGCACACACATACACAGAAGTTCTGAGGATTATACTGGACATCCTGTGGGGGGTTGGGGGAATGGGGGGCACTATTCCGCCTACCATACCCTCCATTTGGACCCTTTGATATGACCTCCATATTCGGGGTTTTTTTTTCTGTTATTTTACTGCTACCCCTGAGAACCCTGTATTTCCCCCCTCGTTCCAGGACAAAGTAGCCCTAAGCTTTCCATTTGTCTGTTCTTGTCTACTGAATTACATTTTTTTCCTTCCTTCCTTCCCGTCTCCTTCCTTCCTTCTCCCTCTCTCTTTCTCTTGTTTCTGCTGTTAAAATACCTGGCTTTTTTTTTTTTTTTCTTTCTGAGACGGGGTCTGGCTCTGTCGCCCAGGCTGGAGTGCCGTGGTGTAATCTCCGCACACTGCAGTCTCTGCCTCCTGGGCTCAAGCGATTCTCCCGCCTCAGCCTCCCGAGTAGCTAGGATTACAGGCAGGTGCCATCATGCCTGTCTTTTTGTATTTTAGTAGAGATGGGGTTTTGCTATGTTGGCCAGGCTGGTCTCAAACTCCTGACCTCAGGTGATCCTCTCGCCTCAGCCTCTTAAAGTGCTGGGATTACAGGTGTGAGCCACGGGGCCAGGCCACAAAGTAATGCTACAGATGTATTTACTAAGCATTTAATGAAAACTACTACTTGCTATGAGGATGCTGTGAGCAGATGCTGCCCCTGCAGCAATGAGGTTCAGCCGGGAGAGGGAGAAGGCTCTCCCGTGAGAGAAGTGTTTCCAAGGAGAAGTACAGTGTGTAAGGGGACTCAGTGTCAGCTCCTGGTCCACACTGAGGGCCTCCTTAAGGAAGTGACATTTGTCAAAACCTGGACTCATATTGGTGGAGCTTTGGGGCTCTTTTTCAGGATAACATTGAGCTCTTTCTGCTTGTTTCTGTTGAGGAGTTTCCTGGTGCAGAGGAGGCAGGAAGGCTCCAGGGGCCACCTGATAAAGTTAAGAGAAAAGGACGGCCTTGGAATTGCTAACAAACTTGTTTAGATCTGGCCAGAGGATGCCGGAGGCTCATGGGGCACAGGGCTCTAGACCCTAGTATTTCTGCATTCTTTCTACCAGGCTGTGCTTCCCTCCAGGAACCGGAGCAAAGAAATAGGCCATTTTCTGTTTTGTCCACTGGGTGGAGTATTTTAGCCAACGAAGGGGGCTTTGGCAGCAGTGACTTTGTAGGCGATCTTTGCCTTGGAGAAGAGGCAAGCTTGGACTCGTCCGGAGTCACGCCCATCAAAACCCTCCTCCGCAGCTAACATTCATCAAACTTCATCACACCTGTGTGTTGGGCTGAGGCCCATCCTGGTAAAAGAAAATCTTGTAACAGATTTTAACATCTTAGAGCCAGAAAGGGGGCCGTAGGAGCTTGGTGACTCTAACCCTCTTTCACAAATTGCGAGTGCTAGGGCCCCAGCCTGAGGGCTCCTAACCTAATCACACAGGCGGGTGGAACCCAGGTCTCCTGCCTTTCTGGGGGCGGTTCTTTCTCGCTAAGCCGCCTCAGGGGCGCCCAGATAGAGACCTGCAGACCTTCGAAGGGAGGCGTGAGAAAAGACATACGTTTCTCTTTGTAGATAAAATGGTCTGAGAGAAAATCATTCTGCCACCTGTCAAGAATAAACAAAGTAAATGAGCTAGGTTAGATTAAGGGACTCTAGGTGGTCGCCACTCATAGTGAAGGACTGGAAATGGTTAGGAAAACAAGGGGCCTACGCCATATATTGTGACAACAATGAACATTTATTTGTATTGATTTGTGTGTTTTGTTCTACCCCTTCTTGTTTAAAAAAAAAACAAAAAGTACCTACTAATGGCACATAAAACATTTCAGCACAACCACATAAACTAGAAGTGCATGACACATTGGCTTGGGCCGGGGTTAAAGCTGGAACAAAACAGCTGATTTGCAGGAGGTAAGGTTGACTCAGAAATGTGTGAAGCATTCTTTGTTTAAAAAATAAATGAATTGGCTGGGCCGGGTGGTTCATGCCTATAATCCCAGCACTCTGGGAGGCTGAGGCAGGCGGATCACCTGAGGTTGGGAGTTCAAGACCAGCCTGACCAACATGGAGAAACCTCGTATCTAATAAAAATACAAAATTAGCCAGGCGTGATGGTGCGTGCCTGTAATCCCAGCTACTCGGGAGGCTGAGGCAGGAGAATGGCTTGAACCTGGGAGGTGGAGATTGTGGTGAGCCGAGATAGGGCCATTGCATTCCAGTCTGGGCGGCAAAAGCGAAACTCCATCTCAAAAAAAAAAAAAAAAAAAAAAAAAGAAAAAAGAAAAGAAAAGAAAAAGAAAAAGAAAAAGAATTAAAGTTGGTGATCAATAAGGCAGAGGAAAAACAAAAATAGGAAAATGAAAGGCCGATAGAAAATAAGCCTGGCATGTTAAATGCAAACTATGAAAACCTACCTCTTGCTGAGAGTGGGGCATGAATGTAGACCTCATATCTACCGTGGCTGCTTGGGGGAAACATGATCACCACAGCATATGTCAGTGGCTGCCTGTTCTCAGAGCTGGGCTGCCTGGCCCAAATCGAGTCCGTGATCTAGGGGCAGGAACTTTTCACAGCTCAGGCTTTTCATAGTAAACCAGACTTGAAGGCTAAACTAAATTTTTAAAAATTATTTCTTTTCCCTTATAGTTTTGTCAATTATAAGTCAGAAGGAAATTCAAGGACTTTGACTTTAAATATCTCCCGATTTTTCAGTAACAGTTAAACCTACTTACATATTAAGAAAAGTGGAGCAAATTCTAAATAAAGGTAACCCAGTGAGATCAAGACAACTGGGAACAGTTTGGGGAGGCTGACCTCAAAAAGACAAGACACACATTGTTTCACTCAGAAATCTTTTCCCCCTTAAATTTCCTAAAGAAAGCAGAGATCTTGCATGCTTGCCACTGACTTGGAAAGCTAAGTGCACCTTAGCATGGATATTCTTGGCTCCATCTTTTGAAAACTTAGAGACTACACCATTAGAAAGAATGGAAGGCCGTCAAGGGTTTTAGTGATGGGTTCTTCAAGGCCCCAACTTCCTGCACATGAAAGTGTAGCATCAAGACAACCCCTCATCAGCCTGACTCTCAATGTAAGGCCCTCTGACTGCAGGGGAGCCTTGCCTTACTCATAGAGGCCACAGATCTTCTCTTCGCCTTCTAACGCCTGCAAAAGCTGTGTGTGACAGAGTACTCTGTCTTTTCAAAGCTGATGTATAACTGAAGGAGAACAGAAACTTGGTCAGAATCATGAGTGCCCTAGATGCCTTTGAAGGGTGGGGAGACATGACTGGACTAGGGTTGGACTGGAAGAGATGGTCAAGAAGGTACTTAAGAAAAGGGGTGTTTGCAAGGGAATCACCCAGAGTCAGAGGCAAGACAACCAGGAGCAGCAGCTTTGAGGCAGGGTGGAATTCTTGCTCTGGCAGTTAGAAACGCTGCAAACTCAGACAAGTTGCTGTTAACTCAGTGGTGGGATGAACCCTGATCACTTCTGCCCCAGTTGCCTACTGGATTCAAGGAGAAAATGGACAAGAAAGCGTTCACAAACCATTCATATTAGAAACAGACAAATATCCATTATATAACCAATGTTCCCCCAGGTCCAGTGAGAAGTAAGTACAATAGCTACCATTTTTGAGCACCTATTTTGTGCCATGCTTGTTCATTTATGTGTTTTAAACTTCATGGTTATTATCAGCCCCACTTTACATAGAGGGGAACTGATCATCAGAGAGGGCAAGTGAACCTCCAAAGTTCATTAGCTGTTAAAAGGCTGAGTAGGGATTTGAGCTGTGACCCTTGTTTCATTTTATTCTAATGAGGACAGATTCTTCTGGCGTCAGCTGGGTTCAGCAGGGTGTCCCTGCACCCCTCGCCCAGTGGCTGGCAGAGGATTTTTAAGAAGAGAGGATGGAAGGCAGAAAAAAACAGGAGTAAAACATGAGGAAGTCTACCTTGGGGCTCCGTTTTGTTTCATGTTGCAGTGAGGAACAGAGGGTGAGCAACCACAGGCTGAGTTACCTCCCTGGAGTGATTGAACAATTCAGTAATGCATGAGTGTCATTCTGTATGTTTGAACTCCCCATTTGCTTATTGGCACCATAGTCCCTTATCTCTCTCCCTCTCGAGTTTCTTTCTCTTCTTTGACCTTTCTAGCCTCCTTATTTCATGCGTGCACATTCTTGTCTTTTTCCTCCTGCTTCTTCCCTCTTCGCCATTCGGACAGACTGTATCAGCGAATCCCTCTACAGTGTCGTATCTAACTTTTTTATTCATTGCATGATTTATTTTTAGCCTGAAACAACTGCATCCTAAAAATGGAGTTCCTAATGAGACAGAGGCTGAGCAGAGCTATGTAAGGTATCTGGGGCTTGGCCTCCCAGCCTCCCTAGCTTGGCTGTTTTTCTACTGCGTGCGTGCGTGTGTGTGTGTGTGTGTGTGTGTGTGCGCGCGCCTCTGCTCTTTGTCCTGAGCCCACGATTCCAAAGCTGGCTGGACCCAAGGAGGTGAAGAGTCACTTCTCCACCCCAGGAAGGGCAAAGAAGAGAGACAAAATCAGCCTGTCTGCTCCCTGCTTGGCTCAACAAGGCCTCTAATAGTCTTCTGTCCTTTCTTCTGCACACGGCATATTTGGGAACAAGAAACAAAAATTTTTCCAAATGAAGAGAACTCACTTGTTTATTGTGGGGGTTTATTTTCTGTCCTCTTGCAGGGCAGAAGAGGGGCTTAATTTCCCCACATATGATGGGAAGGACCGAGTGGTAAGTCTTTCCGAGAAGAACTTCAAGCAGGTTTTAAAGAAATATGACTTGCTCTGCCTCTACTACCACGAGCCGGTGTCTTCAGATAAGGTCGCGCAAAAACAGTTCCAACTGAAAGAAATCGTGCTTGAGGTAAGTAATCAAAGGGCGTGCTGTCCGCGCTTCCTCAGTGAGGTGCTGAGGGAATGCCTTTGGCCAGGGATTGGGATATGGGAACGAGGATGCAGAGAATATATACTGAGGTCTGCTTTATTTTGGCCTCACGTGAATCAGATGCCCTTGTTGCACAGCTGGGGTGTGTGAACAATGAGGGGTGGGTCCTAACTCTTCAAATGAAGAGGACCAAATGTGCTACACTATGATGGGTCTGATGTAAAGTCTCTATGGCCCCCTTGACTTTTTAAGGGACCTTGTCCCAGTCACTGTTTCCCAGATAGAATGCAGAAACTGTTGTTAAAACGGTTGGCTGAAATGAAATCCAGGGACTACTTGTGGATTTCACTCAGTGTGCCCACTCTGCTCCCTCAAATCTCCCTGTGATCCCGGAGAGACCAGAGTTACTTGACCTTGCCTCTCTCTGGGGGTCAGATGGAGAATATCACTAAATGACTTTCCTCTCTCGTGATTTGCTGTCAGTCAGCATTACAGAATGTAGTTGTGTGCAGATTTTCTGAGCGGCATATTCATTTATGTGATTTTTTTTTTCCTCAGAAAGTTGTTGGTGTGACTTTAGGGCAGAGCTGAAGTCAGTTCTTATTTTATCCGCATTACATGGCCTGCCTGTTTGTAACCTGGCACTGGGGCCCATTTTCTAATCCTTTGCGAGTGCCCCAGAAACTATTCCTGCAGCTCCTCCTGGACAGCTTAAGATGGCTTATACTTTAAGAGTGCCTGAGGGTGCCAAGAATGCTAGTGGGCACCAAGATGCCTCATCAGTCCCCATGCCTAGCCCAGGCGCAAACCTGTGAAAAGGATATTTGAGAATTACAGTTTATTAACCAGTGCAATCAGAGAACTCAGGTTGATGAAACAGTTTGATTAACAGAATTATCGTATAAAACCCATGTGGATTTGAATTTTTTCCAATTGAAACATTGACTGTCATAAAATCCAGCAAAACTATCCCAAATACATCAAAAATATATTTCCAACCTTGAGTGCTAAATGTGGAAGTTCAGTTCTCTCTGTGGGTTGCAAGAAAAGAGAAAGCAGGGATAGTTATTAAGACTTTATTCTATAGAAATGAGCAAATCACAGGCTGGAAAAGAACAGGACATAGAACTTAGCTGCTGCTTAGCCCATGAAACCAACACTTACATTGTATCTCCATTTAAAACTGCCATAGTCAGTTATCAAGAGACATTGTTACGAAAACTTAATAGAAGGCATAAGGATTCTCCCCTATATGCTCATTGCTGTCCAGTTAGCCTAGAACTCCAAAAGATTGCCTTTGGTTGGCCAGTACAGTCAAGGACATTCATTTCTGATTCTAATTTTTTTAAAAGAAATCTCTTTCTATCATCTATCTGTCTGTCTGTCTGTCTATCTATCTATCTATCTATCTATCTATCTATCTATCTATCTATCTATCTATCTATCTCTAGCTCCCCCAAGTATATATGTCCCCAAAGACTATGCAAAATCATGAACAGGAACTTCCCCTGGGCTTACCATCCCTCCAGACACCTTTGATCCAAGAGTGCCCTTTCCACAGTTGGGTGCCAGCCCAGCAGAGACCGATAAGGAAAAGTTCACGACAGGAGTTAATTTGATGCCCCTAGGCTGCTAAAGCTGGAGTGAGGCACCACTAGGAGAAAAAGAATACAGAACTTGAAGTCAGGATATCCGGATTTAAGTTCTGGCTTTGTCTCTACTAGGCATAGGACGCAGGGCAAATTACGTAATTTCTCAGAGCCTCATTTTCTTATCTATAAATATAGAAAAATAATAACTATTATGCAGGCTTAAGAAATGATTAAATAATAATAATGTTTATTAAATGCTTACTAAGTACAGGGACTGTCCTAAGCACTTGGTATGTGTTAGCTTGCTTAATCCTTATTCTATTAAGTAGGTACAGTTACCAATTCCATTTTATAGATGGGGAAACTGAAGCAGAGAGGCTAAGTTGTCCAAGGTCACACAGCTACTGCAGATGAAGGCAGTACGTGATACCTATACTGCGCCTCTCCTGAAATCAGTGCGAAAATGCCCAAGGGGCTTCTGGGTAGACTGTTTAAGACGGTTTCAAGAGTCTTCCTTAAACAGAGTTGCTCAGCCTCTGGGCCCGGGTCTGATGATGCCAGCTGTACCACCAGCATGGCCGAGAAGTACATGGCCTGGAGGCACTGCTTATGCAAAAGTCCAAACCGAGGCGGAGGCCTGGGCTCCATTAGTGAAGGTGAGGAAGGGGCAGGCCTTTGTTGAGATACTTGTCAGGTGCAGCATCAAGGGAAAAAATGGCTCCAAGAAGTCCATGAGTGGAAAGAGTGAACACGTCTTTAAACTTTTGTCATGGTCAAAATAACTATTTTGTCCTCTTAATCCTCTAGACCCCACACTTGCACTAAGAAAAATAGTCTGCCAGCTTCCAGGGCTGTGGCTGTTAGGGGGTAGGGGGAAAAGAGGAGGTAGTTCCCAGTGTCCATCCATCAGGCAGTGTGGTCTCAGCCATGGGCAAATAGCTGGAGGGGAGGCGGCTCCCTTCCCCCTTGCAGCTTAAGGCGCTTTCTGACGCTTTTTATCATAACCGACTATGACCCAGTACACACACACACACACACACACACACACACACACACACACACCCCAGAAACAAAAATTTCATGAAACTATACTTATTATTATTACCTGGGGAATTAAAAAAATTTTTTTCTATTTTTATCCCGTTCTCTTCTATTTCACTTTAAAAATCGATCTCAACCTATTAAGTTGATTTCGCTCTCCAGTGAGGAGTTGCCATCCCTAGGCTGAAACAGCTGAGGAATTTCTAGGAATTAGAAGCTCATAGCTCCTCACACTAGGGCCACCCCATTGTAAGAAACTCCAAGGGCGCTATGGCCAGTCACGTATATTTTGTCTGCATCTCTAAGGGATGTCAATGAAAAGAGCCAGAAACAGCTTCATCCACAGAGCCAGGAGGTCACTGCCTGATGAGGGGCACTTGAAATGCCATTCAATTAGTCATGCATGTGCCACCTACTTTATGTTGGGGTGCTGGGATAGATGCTGTGGATACAGGGAACATGAGACCCTCAAGTGGCTCACAGCTGAACATGGAAGAAAACATGAGAACTAAGAGCTACGGTGCAGGGAGGTTGCTGTAACAATAGAGCAACTTGTAAGTTTCTCGGGGAGAGTAGAGGAAAGAGGAAGAGCCAGAACTGGTTTGTGAAATGAGTAGGAATTACTGGCAAAACAGCACATATTCTGATGGCTCTCAAGTATTTTTCCACCTGCTAGCTTTTTCCTGAAATTTGGCCAAGAGGACCTCATTTCTTTAGGGTAAGATTTTTGTCCCGACTTAGTCAAGGTCCTCTGGGAGAGGTAGACCTTTGAGATGTTGCCAATCACTTACATCCCCTGAGTCTGAATTTGTCGTGAGAACAGGACTTGACAAGGGGAAGAGGAGAAGGGGGAGAAGATAAGGTCTATACAGCTTAGCAAGAAATAGGCAAGTTATATGACACCAGGAGGCAGCAAACTCAAACTTTGCTTTCCAGTCTGGCCAGAGTCCAGTTCTGGAGGGCCCAAGGGTCAGTGTATGATCCATAGTTCCATGCAGATGTTCTACACATGCTTGTTGAATGAGTGAATGAATGTTAGAGCTCAAAAGAACTGTGGAAGTCATCTAGGTTGCTCTGAACCCCTCATTTCATAGCTGTAACCCTGACTTAAACAGCTGGTAGTTCTGATTCCTGCTTGGCTTTCTTCATCAACAAAGTAGCATATACTCCTTTAGATTTCAGAGTATGTGAAAAAGAACTAAAAGGCAATAAAAGTAATCACACCAAAATAAACATGGATAATGTTCTGGTAGATTTCTTTCCAGTTTTTTTTTCTGTACATAAGTACACATTTTTCAATTCGGAATTCTACCATTTATACAGTTTTGTTTCCAGCTTTTCTTCACATCCGTATATTGTATTTCTATATTATTAAACAGTAATGTTAATACCAGCATAGTATTCCACTGTATCATCATACATATTTTAAAAATAATTACCATATATTTGGATCCTGACATAATTTTTAGAGTTTTAAAAATCTTTATTTTTTCATTATTGTTTTAATGAACACTTCTTTTTGATTTCTGGCTAAAGTTTTCCATAAAATTGTTTTGCCATTTATATATTTTTTTCTTCCATAAATTATTTTTCTATGCCTTTTCTCATTTTTCTACTGGGATGTCAACACAAATTATAAAAGGAGTTGCAATTTTGCATGCTGTCTCTTGCAGCTTCCGCCAAGATAGTTAATTTAGTCACACCACAGTGGCCAACTTCCACTAGCATTACAGGACTCAGAGACAGAGGAGATGGTCAGGGAATTCAGTTTCTCCTTGTGGCTTTGTTTCCTGCTTCCTCTTTTTTCTTGAAACTGCTGTGCAAGCCGCTGCTCCTATCGTGTCCTATAAATATTGCCAGAGAAAAGTCCTTCAGCATCACCATTTCCCTGAGGTTGAAGTGCTTGAGAGATGGCATGCTCTAACATGGGCTTCCAGATCAGATAGACCTGGCTTCCTTATTTGCAAGGTGGAGATGACAGTGCTGTTGTGAGGATTGAATGAGGCTGCCCAGCAAGAGCATAGCTCTGGCACACAGAAGATACTTAACAAATGCTGGCTTCTTTCAGCCCACACTCACTATTTTGTCAGGATTCTAAACACAGTGCAACCAACCCCATCAGTTTACAAACTGAGGAAACCAGGCCTTGGGAGCTGGGGACTGGAAATGCATTGCCATCTTGCTTATTCCCAGCCAGTTTGATTCACTCCTCCTCTTACTGCTTATTCACTCCTCCTCTCTGGGGCTGGAGAGGAGGAGTGACTTGCTGGTGGTCACAGGGCGCTCTCAATGTACCCGTTTGGCATTCCCTCTGCTCTCAAGGCTTTGCTGAGCCTGTGTCGGCTATGTTCAACCACCTCATCAATATCATTTATTAAATTAGGCTTTGCCCCATTTTCAGACATGGTTCAGTCTCACCTACTTCGAGAGGTGCTTCCAGTTTCCTTCTAATCCTTTCTACCTTACCCTTTCCCCCCATGGAGACATGGGTTGGATTTTTCCCTCTAGATTAGAAGCCTCATGAGAACAACCTGAATGAAAATCAAACTTGGTAATAGGGGAAGCAAAAAGCAAAGCAAAGCAAAGCAAAACAAAAGCAAACTGAGCCAAGTTCACATTGGGCAAGGATCAAGAAACTGCTTGTAACTCAAAAACACAACTAAATGAATGCACTGGTCACACGACAACATGACAGGTGGAGCCCCAGCTGGCCAGGCATGAGCAACATGGCCTCCACATTGTGAATTCCTGAGCCCTCCACACATAGCATTTCCGTTCTGCCAGCACCCAGCCTGGGATGAGGAATCGATTCCTTCTTCTTCCCCTTCTGCCTTAACACAGATCTTATCCCTAACTCCAAGACCTTTATCTTTTCCTCTACACCACTTCACTGCTAGGTGTCTGGCATTCCAACCTGAAAAAGAAGACAAGAAAAGGACAAAAGCTTTTTCCTGGTGAGCTTCACACTTACGTAGAAACAATTTTTGGCCACTTAAATCGTCTACAGAAGGAAAGGAGGAAAGAGACATGCAAAGGCCTCAGAGCTCAGTTCTAGGACCTCTGGGCACTTTTCATTTTGTATTCACATGTTTCATAGTTAAAATTGATGCTGTTAGTCATGTATCTGTGTTTTGGGTGGCAGGGTGGAGAGGGGGGAATAGCAACTAAGTAGACTAACCTGTAGCCAATATGCATTTACTGGATTAAGGAAAGCTATGGGGGAATTTTTTCAGGCAGCTAGAGACTGTTTCAGAACATGAAAACAAGCATTGTAAATCCCTGAATAGAAATATTCATTCATTTATCAAATTTTTGTTACTATTAACAGACACTCAATAATCTTTGCATGAGTAAATGAATGTATCAGTGAATGTATGGATAAAGAACAAGCAACACTTTCCAGATTGTGAACAGTAAAGCTTGGTTCATTCATTTAGGGTGAAATAGGTCCCTTGAGCAGGCAGAAAACCTGGAGTCTTGGCACAAAAATGGCCATGTCTTCTTGGAAGTTGAATCAGGTCAACCTGCTGGTCTTGTAGTTTTTCAACAGGCTGCAACTAGAGTTCAAGGTCTAAGGCTGCTCCCCTGTGTACCCTTGGTGGGGTTCTTCTGCTTTTCCTGCTTAAGAAGGTCTCACTTTAGCTCACCAATAGAGTCTGTTGGGATGCTCTGCTGCCATCCACACAGTCTGTCCAGGGGATCTCTCCTAAGATATCTTGGGTATTAAATGGCAGGACCACTACCTAAAAATGCAAACCAGTTTCTAGTGCTGAAACGTAGGTTACTTTCCAATAATTTTTAGATGATAACTCACACAAATTATCTATTAGGCCCTGTAGGGGAGAAGGATGCTGGTTTCATTGTCTATGACAGGATCAAGAATCATAATCCTGTGTGATGTAGGCGTCTGAGTTTTGCAGCTCTTTAGTGGATCTCTTGATGCTGCTGCTATCAGTCTGCCAGAGCCACTACCAGACTGAGCTTCCTTCTTCCTTCAGGCCTCAGTCTCCTAAACTATCTGTACATCAATAAAAAGTAAACTTTAGCTGAGAGTGACTGCAGCCTCTTCAGGCTTTGCAATGTGCCCAGCATCATCATTGACAAGACTCATGTGCACTTTATAAACACCTCCCCTCCTCCTCCTCCTCCTCCTCCTCCTTTTCCTCCTCCTCCTCCCTCTTCTTCTTCTTCTTCTTCTTCTTCTTCTTCTTCTTCTTCTTCTTCTTCTTCTTCTTCTTCT
>NW_012106919.1:5119401-5136874 GCF_000951045.1 Mandrillus leucophaeus | reverse complement strand
TCGAGACCATCCTGGCTAACATGGTGAAACCCCGTCTCTACTAAAAAAAAAATACAAAAAACTAGCCAGGCGTGGTGGCTGGCACCTGTAGTCCCAGCTACTAGGGAGGCTGAGGCAGGAGAATGGCATAAACCCGGGAGGCGGAGCTTGCAGTGAGCTGAGGTCTGGCCACTGCACTCCAGCCTGGGCGACAGAGCGAGACTCCATCTCAAAAAAAAAAAGGAAGCTGTGAAAGGGTCAGGTATTATTATTTTTGTTATGTCAGTTACTACTGAAGAAATTCATCTATGTATTAATAGAATGACTAATTGAGTGCTTGAAGTATAGTGGGTGCTTATCAATGTGAATTTCCTTCACTAGTCACTTGAACTTTTGTACGTGTTCTTAGTTGATTGTAGTAGTTCTCAACTTTGGCCACACATTAGCACCACATAAGGAGTTTTAAAAAATACTGATTCGTGGGTCTCATCCCCACAGGTGCTGGTTTAATTGGTCATTGGGTAAAGGCTGATGTCCAGATGCTGCAATTTTTAAAAGCTCTCTGAGTGCTGTTAAGATGCAGCCAAGTTTGAAGGCTGCTCGAACCTTGATGCTTAAAATGTGAACCCCAAGGTTGAGAGCAGTCCAGCTACTTGGGAGGCTGAAACTAGAGGATTGCTTGAGGCCAGGAGTTTGAGTCTGCAGTGTGTTATGATTGTGCCTGTGAGTAGATACTGCACTCCAGCTTGAGCAACATAGTGAGACCTCATCTGAATAAAAAGGCGGACCCCAGACCAGTAGCAAATGGCATCACTTGGACCATGTTAAAAATGAAGAATCTCAGGCCCCATCCCAGAATTAAACTTAACACTTAAATGAGATCCCTGTGTGCTTTGTAGGCACGTTAAAGTTTGCAAAGCACTGCGACAGTCTATTGGGTTGGGAAAATTTTCCAGACAACCAGAATCATCTTGTTACCTGTTTGACCTTTGGACTATTCACTCTCCAGAATGGTGCTGGAACTGTCAGTATAGCTCTGATTTGGAGAGCCGCTGGGATGTTAAGTTGGTTCTAGGGGTGCAGGGATTCATACCTGCTTTGGGACTCAGCCAGGCCTCCCAGGGTTCTCCCACTGACCCATCACTCACACAGTCAGTGACTAATCCTTTGGACCTCCTTAAAAGGAAATGATCTGGGACTTGAGGAGTCGTACCCTATTTGAGATCTTTCTAGTTAAATTGACTGGCTTTTTAACACCAACTCAGAAGTTGGCCTTCTAACTATCCTTAGGTCAGGGTTCAGAGTTGAACTTCAGAAAGAGAAGACATGCATCTATTTGGTTGCTGTGGCACATTAGCCCTTTCCCCAAAAGAAATGGCAAATCTAAGAACCCTGAAGGTAGATGGAAGTGGGATATTAAGATGTTATGATGTTTTATGGGAAACCATGGGAAAGTTTCTCAGAGAAAACTGGTGAGTATTTTGTAATATGAAACTAAGTCTGGTGAACACCTAAATAGAAATATTCGCTCTTTCATTTATTCATGAAATATTCATCTTACTTACTGTCTAAGTCTGCTTAGTGTTGCTATAACAGAATACCTGAGGCTAGATCATCTATAAAAAGAGGTTTACTTGGCTCATGATTCTAGGGGCTGGAAAGTTCAAGATTGACAGCTGCATCTGGTGAAAGCCTTATGCTGCTTCAACTTATGGCAGAAAGCAGAAAGCAATAGATGTTATGAGAAAGGAATCATGTTATGAGAGAGAAAGGATGGCAGAGAAACCAAGGAAGCCAGACCCTTTTAAACAACCTGTTCCCTCAGAAACTAATTTGTTCTCATTAAAACTCACTTACCCTTGAATGAGGGTGTTAATCTATTCATGAGGGGCCCACCCACATAACCCAAACACCTCTCACTAGACCCTACCGCTGAACACTACCATATTGGGAATAAAATTTCAACATGAGTTTTGATGGGGACAAACCACATCCAAATCATAGCACTTACAAAGATGCAGATGGAATGGCCACAGTGTCTAGGGAAATGTTCCTCTTTTATTGATGATAAGAACTCACTTCCTTTAGGTCTATGTTTAAGTGTCACCTTATTAAAGAAGTTATCTCCCTGACAGCCTATGTAAATCACACTTTCCATGCATTCATTTTACCTCCTCTACCCTCCTCTATGCTTTTTTTACATAGTACTTGGCTGACCTATTGCATATTGTCTGACACCTCTTCTTTTAGTACATTTGTGTTGCTATGAAAGAATACCTGAGGCTAGGTCATTTATAAAGAATAAAAGGTTTATTTGGCTCACAATTCTGATGTCTGAAAAGGTTGAAGATTGGGTGTCTGTATCTGGCTAGGGCCACAGGCTGCTTCTGCTCATGGCAGAAGGTGAAGAGGAGCTGGTATGTGCAGATATCACACAGCACCAGAGGAAGCAAGAGAGACAGAGAGACAGAGAGAGAGAGAGAGAGAGAGAGAGAGAGAAGATGCAAGGCTGTTTTTAACAACCAGCTCTCAGAGAACTCTAGCAGGAACTAATAGAGTGAGAACTCACTCAGTCACTGCCCCATCCATGGAGGACATTAATCTATTCATAAGGCATTCACCTCCATGACCCCAAGACCTCCCATTACGCCTCAACTCCAACATTGAGGACCAAACTTTAGCATGAGATTTGGAGGGAAAAACATCCAAACTACAGCACCCACTATAGAATGTGACATTCACAAAGGCAAGGACTTTGTTCTACTCATTGCTATACTCCAACACCTAAATCAGTGCCTGACTCAGTAGGTATTCAACAGTATTTGTCGAATGAATGTTGAATGAAGAGAAGGGGAGGAAGGAGAAGGGAAAAGTACATATTATGAACTTACCATAAACCATGCCAATACGGGGCTTTAAATATGTAATTTCATGTAATTCTTACAACATATTCTTACATTACAGGCAGAGAAATGAGCCAGAGAGCTAAGTAAAAATTGCCTAAAGTCACAAAGCTATAAAACATTAGATCATGAAGCAGGGTTTGAACCCAAACCTATTTGGTTTCAAATGACATGCTCCTTCCAGTATGCCAAGGAGCAGCTGAAAGGGATTGCTTCATGTTTGTAAGCTGTGCCAACTTACGAAGCCACAGATGTCTTTAGTTTGTACTCTGGATTTTCACTTACACTTGAGCTGCATTAAATTGTACAGCTAGACTATGTGTTGAACCTAAATGACTAGTGTGAGCCAATGGGCTGTTGCTTGGCACTTGGAATTTAATAAATGTTAGCTGGATGGATGGCTGGAGAGGGGAAGAAGGAAAATGTCAAGAATTAGAAATAAATTGCTTATACTGGAAATGTACTTCTCCTTGATCTCTTTTTTAAATGAAGTTAAATTTTTTAAAGTATTGAGTAGAATTCTAAAGAGGTTGAATTTGCCAGATTCAGGAACCTGTTTGTTACCCTTGCTTAATCCCACCAAAATATGGGTAAAATTGATTTTTTTTAAACCATGGGACTCTCAGCCCAAAATATATATACACATGGGCAGAAACCTCCAAGCTTTATAAGGCTGACCCTTGTTCTAAACCTATTTAGAGCAGGCAAATATCCCAGTGGTTGCATTTCCAAACCCCAAGAGGGGAAGGCAAAATGAAGTTGCTGGAGTTGAGTGAATCTGCAGATGGAGCCACGTGGAAACACTGGGCAGCGAATAGCAACACACACAGGATTCAGGTATTTTTTTCCAACTGTTCACTGCCCGATAATGGCAATCTCCAAATTCACACTTGCTCCACTCTGAAAAATTAGATGAGGTCAGGCTTATTTTGGTTTGGCTTGGAGAACGAAGCCTCCCATAGAGCCCATACTCTCTCAGGAGGTGCTCACTTTTAAATTGCAGTTCTCTGTGAAGCCCGAGTGCTGCTGAATTCTGTGTGGAGGGTTGCTGGGCACATATCGGTAATACAGGGGATCCTTGGAGTGAGATGGTAAAAGCACAGAGATGCTAGTTGTAAAAGCATGGATTGAGTTGATTACAGTTAAATATTTCCTTCCACTCATGGAATTATAAGGAAATAGAGGTTTCATGAACTGGAAAATATACTGTTGATTCAGAAGTTTTTAGACCATTGGAACCTTCTCTCATTACTCCTATCTCCAAAGCCCCCGGTATTGCACAAGCCCAAACAGGACACCTATTCATCACATTCCTGAGGTAGACTTCCTCCCAAAGGTATACGTTTTTATTTTTTATTATGTATTTATTTATTTTGAGATGGAGTCTCGCTCTGTCACCCAGGCTCCCAGGCTGGAGTGCAGTGGCACGATCTTGGCTCACTGCAACCTCTGCGTCCTGGAGTCAAGCGATTCTTCTGCCTCAGCCTCACGAGTAGCTGAGACTACAGGCATGTGCCACCATGCCCAGCTAATTTTTGTATTTTAGTAGATATGGGGTTTCGTCATGTTGGCTGTGCTGGTCTCAAACTCCTGACCTCAGGTGATCTGCCTGCCTCAGCTTCCCAAAGTGCTGGAATTACAGGCACGTGCCACCATGCCCGGCCCCCAAAGTTATACATTTTAAAATGGAGACATGAGATACCATGAAAGTCACTACTGCGGTTATATTATAAGGGCTATTATGATATAAGGCAGTAAAATTAAAAGTAAGAAAATCTGATTCCAAATCACAAGATTTTTCTTTACTCAGTAGCCCTACTCTGTGGTAGTTTGAGCTTTACAGGTTGGTGCAGAATGTTTTTGCATAATTGTCAGCTTAGCTTTAATGCGCATTCAAAATGACTTGTTCCACCTAGGAAGCCAGCCCCCTGAAGAACTGAGCCTGTTCAAGGAAGCCTCTAAGGCTTCCCTTTTTACAAACTGGATGTGGTAGGCCAGAATTATCCAGCTAAGCTGTTTCTGTTTGGACAGCCATGAAGGAAAGGGGCCAGTGCAGCATCTTGCAATGTGATGGGCTGGGCAGGCCAGAGCCGCTTCTGTGTGCCCGGGGTGCCAGTGCCAGGAGCTCCCACCTGCTGTCCAGGTGCCCCAAGCCAGACAGGCCTCTCCTCACCATCTGCCATGAGCTGGGTGGCCAGGAGACCTAACAGGTACTCCCTCACATGATCACCTGCTTCTACCTACACAGCACACACAATTACTCTGGCCCTGGATATCTAACTGTTAGCCAGACCACACACCTCTGATTTATGAAGGGAGTGAAGCCTCCTCCAGACACAGAAGAAGTGAATGCAACACATAAATGACTACTGGCAGTAGTACCTAGCAGTGTGAGATGCACAGGCTTTGGAGTCAGAGCCAGCTGGGATTGAGTCCTTGCACTAGCTGTGTGACTGTAGGCGGGTCACTTAGCTCCACAAGGCTGAGTGCTTCCTTTATAAAATCTAAGCCAGAGGCCAGGCAGGGTGGCTCATGCCTGTAATAACAGCACTTTGGGAGGCCGAGGCGGACGGATCAAGAAGTCAGGAGATTGAGGTCATCCTGGCTAATGCAGTGAAACCCCGTCTCCACTAAAAATACAAAAAAATTAGCCAGGCATGGTGGCGGACACCTGTAGTCCCAGCTACTCGGGAGGCTGAGGCAGGAGAATGGCGTGAACCCGGGAGGCGGAGCTTGCAGTGAGCAGAGATCATGCCACTGCACTCCAGCCTGGGCAACAGAGCGAGACTCCATCTCAAAACAAAAAACAAAACAAGAAAAATCTAAGCCACAGTACCCTCCTCGTAGGGGTTTTAAGAAGACAAAACAGGTAATATGTGTAAAGTGATGGGCACATGCTTGGTGCTTAGTAATGGGCTGTTCCTGAAATCGTTGTGTATGTGAAAGCACATTGAAAACTGCCATTCTTGGGAAAACACAAGTTAGTTTTCCATGGCATTTGCTGTCATTAGCAGATGCTAGCAAAATAAACACTAGTCAGACATTTCAGAAAGTTCAGCCAAGCAGGAACAGGTTCCTCTTCTGTTTTTCAATGTGTGCTGTGGAAGCAATAAGTCAAAGATCTCTTCATTCAATCATTAGTTTACATTTATGAGGCCTCTCCATGAGAGGAAGCACCCCATCCGCTTTTTAAAATGAGGTGTATCAACCTTCACTGAAGGATAGTTTAAAAGGGGATGATCTCTCTGGCCCCAGAAAGCACTGAGTATCATGTGGAACTTTTTTCCAAGGAGAGTTGGAGGGAGGGGCTACCAGAGGAGGTCAGGGCCTAGGCTTCCAGACTGCATTTTCACGGGCACTGGGGCACAGAATTCTGTTGAGAAAAATTGGAAAAGGGCATGGCCTTGCCCCACGTCAGACAAATTCAATCTTTAAAAATTCCATTGCAATAATGTTTTTAGATAAAACAAAACAAACCTGGCCTTCAGGGACAGTCTCCCTCAGTCTGTCAGTTTGGACATGGCAAAATGCTCCACAATAAAAGGCTGTGATTTTGTGTTAGAGACTGGTAGGGCCAAGGCTCTCAATGTGTGGGCCCGAGACCGGCAGCCTCAGCAGCCCCTGGGACCCGGGCAGAAATGCAAATTCTTGTGTCCCCTCCCAGACCTGCTGAATCAGAAACTCTGGGGTGGGCCCAGCAATCTCTTTTTACTGGCTGCCCCTCCAGGGAATGCTGATGTACACCCAGGTTCTAAAACCACTGACTTAGTGTAGTGGGGTTTGCCCTGTAATTAATTGGTAGGGAACTTTCACTATGTCCTTGTATACATGTTACTCCTGTGAGATTGGATCTCATTTTTTAGATAAGGAAATTGAAGGTCAGTTAAGTTGTGACTTGCCCAGAGTCTCACAGCTGGTAAGTTGCAAAGCCAGGATTTGGACCCAGGTCCCTTGGAGGCCCAGGTATAGGAACAAAATGTGATTGATGAAAGTTTGGGCTCTGGAGACAGAGTGTCAGGGTTGAAATCCTAGCTGGGTCGCTTAAGCGCTGCGTGTCCCCAGGCAAGTTGGTTAACCACTCTGTGCCTCTGTTTTCTCATCTGCAAGCCTCTACCTCATGAGGGTTTTGTAGAGATTCAATAAGATAATTCTTGTAGGGCAGGTAGAGCAATAGCTGGCATATAGTAAACACCCAGTAAGTGCTATTTTTTTTTATGTTGTTGTTGTTATATAGCCTCTCAGAATTGTGGGGTGGAAAAAATACATAGCATCTTCCCTTGGTCTTTTTCTTGGCATTGACCAACGTGATAGTCCAAAATGCCAATAAAAACAATCAACAGCCTCCCTCTCCCCGAAGGCTCTTTCAGAGGCCACCTATCCCAGCCCTAAAGAGGCCCCCGATACTCGCTTGAATCCCACAGAATAGCTGTCCCTTCATTGAGCCAGCCTCCTTCGTGAACACCATCACATGCCAGCTGCCCAGCTATACATAGCTCAGGCCTACTTTGAGGGCGGCAGAAAGTGACAGGAGATTACCGGAGAGAAACGTCAGCTCTCTGGTTTCAGGGGAGGACACACAGTTGTTGAATTGCTTGACATGTTGCCAGATGGCATGAGGGACAGTGGGTACGAACAGCCGTGTGGCTCTTGGCTTACATGAAGAGAGCAGGGTTACAGCCAGGGCGTTTTTAATGACTGGCCTGAGGGACATTCACTTGGAGCAGAGATCTGTGACATTTTCCCCGAGGCTCAACTTCTTTTTCAGATTCTTGGCCCTGCAGAAAGTAATCTCCACCTACCTCCCTTCAACAAGTAACCACCTCCTTTTTCTTTATGACCCGCCACCTCCCCACCCTCCCTCTGACTGTGTAGTAAATTAGTCTTTCTCCTCTACAAAGACAGTTCTTGGGAAATGGTACAAATGTGACTTTCTTCCTGTCTTTCCCTGGATTCGAGCTGGTAAGTCCTATGAAGAGACTGCATTGGGTGGGGTCTTTTTGGAGGTATTGGATGTGCTGCCCTGGGAGCCCCAGGGGCAGTCACGCAGCACAGGGTGTCCCTCTCGCTTCTGTGTGACTCCTTAATTAAGCGAACCACACCTGCTGTAACATGTCCTTGTCACCCACCCCGTGGTTTAACTCCCAGTGCTTTGGCTTCTGTCCCAGCTCTTCTCTAAAAGGTCACCCGTGACTTACCAGTCCTGAGATGAGAGGCCTCATGGGGGTCCTACCCCTCCTTGACTCCCTGCAACATTTGATATGACCACCCGCTCCTTTGTGACTCTGGAGTCATGACACCAGGATCCTTTCTCTCCCCACATTTCTCCCATGGCTCCACTCTGCCTCCAGGGTAGGTGTCTTGCTCTTCCTTCTGAGACAGCCAGCACTTGACCCTGTGGCTTTCTCTCACACTCATCTCCCAAAGATGGCACCTGTCCTCAAGCCTTCATTTCTCATACAGGACCTCTCCCCTGAGCCCTAGATCAGCACCTCCGGGTCTGGGATGGACTGCCGTGACCGTGAACTCTCTGGGTCTGAATCCATGCTGAGAAGCTTCCCCAGTTCTGTCATGCCCTCCTGCCATCACTCTGTGTCCTCCACTTCGTTTCCACATGGGAGACCCTCGAACCATCATGCCTCCTCCCTCTTCTTTGATCTCTCTCCTTTCTCTCTCCAAAGCCAAAGGAAGACTTACCAGGTCTGACTGATTCTCAACTTGTAGCATCACCGGCTCAAGTCACTTTGTCTCCCACTGACACTGTCTTGGTCTGAGATCAGAGACATCTCCCATGCAGACTAGGACATCAGCCGCACAACTGTGGCCTTTCCTTTCCACTCTCCTTTCTGTCTGCTCTACGCACTCAGATCCACTCTTGCCAAACACAAGTTAGTCATATCACTCTCCTACTCAGACAACCCCAAATCAGAGCTTCCAGTCCTAGTAGTTAAATCCTTCACACTTTTTTTTCTAGTGTGATTTTAACACAGGACGTCTTTCATCGCCCCGAATAAGCCCACTGCTCAAGTAGGTCAGCCTGTTCTCCTGCACACTCCTGCACATTCCCACCTGCAAACCTTTGCTTATACCACTTCTTCCTCCTGGGATGCCCTTGCAGCCCCCCTCCACCTATCCACACACTCCTCCTCCAAGGTCTAGCTGGCATCCCCTTTTCTAAGCAGCCTCCCGCTTCATTCATTCATTTACTGAAGAAACTACTGGTTTTTTTTTTTTTTTGATTTTGAAATCTATTCTGTTCAGGTATTATGCTAGGTGCTAGAGATGGCATGGGAGAAAAACAGACATGGACATAGAGCTTATACGCTACAGCATGGACAATTGCTAGACAAAGAATCATATAAATTAATGTGCACTTGCAACTGCGAAATGGTTGCAAAGGAAAAGCACAGGGTGCTATGATCAAGGGTAAAAAGGGAAAAATTGAGATTGGGAGTCAGGGAATGCCTTTGAGGAACTGACTTTTAAATGTAGACTTCAAGGAAAGTAGAAACTAGCAAACAGACAGGGAAAAGGAATTCTATTTGGAGTGAAGGGTGTGTGTAGAAGCAGAGCACGTGTTGGTGCCTTTGTGTGAATTAGAACAAGGCATCCACATCCCTGCAAGCAGCTGAAGCTTCAACTGGCCTAGGGCTTGAGAGCACAGCTGAAGGAGGTGATCCTGTGCAAAGACTTGAACAAGCTTGATGTTTTGAGGAGCTGAAGACAATTGTATTAAGTAAGAAACAGAGTGACCCCAGATGAGGCTGGAGACAGGTGGGACAAAGAGTGCAGGATATTCTTGGCCATGTTAGGGATTTAGGTTCATCCTGAGTGCATGGAAATTTAATACACAGTATTCATCACAACCCACTAGGCTCTGCAGGATTTGACCTCCCAGCTCGCAAACTCTCTAAATCTCCATAGCTCTTATTTTTCTGTCCTACTCCTGTAGCACCTAGAGCTTTTTTTTTTTTTTTAAAGACAGAATCTCGCTCTGTCTCTCAGACTGGAGTGCAGTGGTGTGATCTCGGCTCACTGCAAGCTCCGCCTCCCAGGTTCATGCCATTCTTCTGCCTCAGCCTCCCAAGTGGCTGGGACTATAAGCACGGGCCACCACGGCCCGCCATTTTTTTTGTATTTTTCTTAGTAGAGATGGGATTTCACCGTGTTAGCCAGGATGGTCTTGATCTCCTGACCTCGTGATCCGCCCACCTTGGTCTCCCAAAGTGCTGGGATTACAGGCATGAGCCACCGTGCCCAGCCCTAGAGCTATTTTTTTTAATGAATTTCCTCACTCATTAAATCACAAGGTCTTTGGAGCTGACATGTGTCTTACTCATTTTTGTTAACACAGTAGATTCTCAATTAATAATTGTTCTCTTTCCATTGTAATACTTTACACTATGGTATTTCTGAATTGGAACAAGATCCAGAACCCTAGCCAGCTGTCATAATATTAAGAAGAAAATCTAATGTTTACTAAGCACTTACTGCATACCAAGAACTGTGCCAAGCACTTTACATGCATTATTTCAGTTAAATCATCAAAACAGTCCCATCGAATAGATATTGGTATTGTCCACTTTTTACACTGCAGTCACAGCACAGGCTTGTGGACAAGTCAAAAATCCAGGTCTCTGATTCCAAGCCCTGTGCACTTAACAACTGGGCCATAGTATCCATGAGTCATTTATTCATTCGAAGATGAGATCTACTTGGATCCACCCTGTCATTACAGGGATAACAGTGGTGCAATAAATACCTACAGGATACAATCTTTTAACAAGAGTAAAGCTATATTATAAATATCCTCTTCTTTCCTATTGAATTATGCATATTATTTACATAGAACTTTTTAGGCTGTGTGCAGTGGCTCATGCCTGTAATCCCAACAATTTGGGAGGCCAAAGTGGGAGGATCACTTGAGCCCAGGAGCTCAAGACTAGCCTGGCAACAAAGCAAGACCTTGTCTTGATAAAACTTAAAAAATTAGCCAAGCGTGGTGGTGCAGGCCTGTATTCCCAGCTACTCAGGGGGCTGAGGTAGGAGGATTGCTTGACCCTGGGAAGTTAAGGCTTCAGTGAGCCATGATTGTGCCACTGCACTGCAGCCTGGGCAAAGGAGTGAGACGAGGTCCCAAAACAAAACAAAACCTTAAGGACCTTAAAAGAACTTTTAAAGAACGTTTTTTGTAATCAAAAGAATCAGCAATGGTTAAAGCAAATCCTAATGTTTCTAGAAAGCATGAGCACTGACCAATGCCCAGAGGCTGAATATAACCAACCGATAAGAGACAACCCCATTCGCTAGGATGGACTATCTGAGAGGTAACTAACCAAACAAACAAAATCAGCAGAGAAACCGTTGTACATCAACAGGAGAAAATTGCAAACCTATCTGAAAAGCGTGTACTAGTTATCTGGGAATTTAGGAGATATATTGACTCTGCTTTTTTTTCCTCATGTGTGTAACTCTTTGTCACTGTATTTGATGACAATTGCCTCTAACTCCTTGGCTTACAAGGCCCTTGAACTTGTGAAGTACTTGAACCAATCCACCCATTCATCCACAAGTATGCTGAGTGTCTCCAAGAAACTGCAAGATATAAAAGAAGCACAAAACAGGGTCCTTCTTCTTATGGAGGAAAGAGTCACAATATAGGGACTATACACAACTCTAATGATTACACAATAAGTGCCAGAGTACTATGCCCTTGTGAGGGGCTTTTGGAGTTCCAGAGAGGAGAATGGAGTGAAAGATGAACTGGAGCTGGGCTCTGCAGCAAAGGGTGGCCAGGGCTGGCAGTGACCTGAAAATGCAGAGACTAGGCTGCAGGAGAGAAGGGAACATGTGAGCTGGAGATTTAGGGCCAAAGCAAAGGTAGAGGCAAGGCCAACCCAAATGTGAGAGGTAGACAGACTCCTGCCTGCCCCACTGGCCCAGCAGAGGCTCCTGGCTGCCATGTCAGGAGTCACCTAGAAGGTCCCAGAGTTTTACCTCAGCCATTCTCCCCTTCCCAGTCTCATTGCTCTCTCAAGTGCTGCCAGCCCCGGCACCTTTGGCTCCCATGAAGAAGACTTGCTAGGACTGACAGCAGTGATGACAGAACTCAAGTAGGCAGACTTTGGGTCTTATCAGCATGGGAGGCAAGAGTGATGGGAGTTCTGGAGGGATTTTGACTAAGGGTGCCGAAGAGGAGGTGGGAAAGTCTCAGCTAGGCATGGGATCCTGGCCCATGTGTTGTTGCCTGCTCTGTCTCTCCATCTATAGCATAGGACAGTGATTGGCTGTGTTTAGTTAACCAGGGAATCAGGAAAAAAGATTAGAATTCATTTGAGATAGCACCTCCCACTCATAAATCTTCAAAAATCACATATAAATATCCATAAGATAACCAGAAGGCCATGCTTTACATGCCTATGAGAGGCACACATTTGGATCTGCCTAAAACCAGATAAAACATGGTAGTGCATACCTAGGAGAGATCAGAGTTAAATTCTCTGTTTAATTCTCAGAGTTAATTTCTTATTTTGTGCCATTGGTTATTCTTACTATTATGAATACTTCTCTCCTATGCCAAAGGTAGAGGGGCTTAAAGAGCCAAGCAGTTAGAAGAGCACTGTGTCATGTCACTTTGGGTGTGCTGACAACCATTTATAGCAGTGTTTTCCAGTGTGTGGTTTGAGATCTGCTGTGTTAGAATAATGGGGTGTGGTAGTGTGGTTTATAAAAATGTAGATTCCTGAGCCCCACCCAGGTCTATTTTCTACGCTCTTGTACTGAGGCCCAGGAAGCCCCACTTTAGTGCCTGAGTGATTCCTATGCACACTGAAGTTTAAGAACCACTGTCAGAGGCTCACGTACTAGGAGTAAGAAAACTTACTATACCACAAAGCCATTAGGTCCCATTCTTACTGACTCTGAATGATATACAAGGGAACATTTAACTTAAGATTTTGACAGCACTAAATAGAACACAGGGGGCTTATGTTGGAAATCAGAAAAGTCATTAAAAAATGACCTTGTCTAATAGATTAAATGCAATAGAGTGAAGCCAAGTGACTTGCAGAAAGTTTGGTCTGTTTAGGCACTGCAGAAAAATCTCGAGATGAGTCATGCATAAACACTGATGATGCCTTTCATCCTAAGTTTTGCCTAGTTCCAGCCAAAATAAAATAAATAAGAGAAAACTGAATGAGGGGTGGGGGTGGGGGTTGGCTCATTTGCTACCTGCCATTCTACACCCACCTCCCAGGCCCCAACCACCAGAGGTACTCCTCGGAGCTGCTCTTGGTGCTTCTGCTCACAATCCTTGCTCTTCAAGGAATGGAAATGGTTAGAAACCAGAGAGAAAGAAAGAGGCTGGGAACAGATGAAAAAGTCTGGGAGGGAAGAATGAATATGCAAAGAAAAACCTCAAGATGTTCAGAAGAGGAGCTCTGAAGGAGAAGACACAGATACTGGGAACAATGAAAGGAAGACATAAAAATGAAGACGATATGAAAGAAACAAACATAGAAAAGAAAGTAGAGGGATTCATAGTATGAGTTGTAGAGCCAAACAGGCCCAGGGTCAAACCATCAAGAAGACAATAAATCCTAAATGTTTCTGGACCAAAAAATAGAACTGCAAAATACGCAAAGCAAAAACTGATAGAAGTGAAAGGAAAAATGAATGAAACTCTAAGATTGGGAAACAAACAAAAAATTTAAGAAAACAAGATGTTCTTATCACTCCTATTCAAGATAGTGCTAGAAGTTCTCACCAGTGCAGTAAGGAAACATAAATAAAATGGCATGCAGATTAAAAAGGAAGAAGTTATTTGCAGGTGACAAAATTGTCTACCTAGAAAAATCCCAAGGAATCTACAAAACAAAAACCTCTTAGAACTAATAAGTGAGTTTAGCATTAACATTAACAAATTAATTGTATATCTATAAACTAGCAATAAACACATGGACATGAAAATTAAAAATACAATATCATTTACAGTAGCTGAAATAATTTAACTGATTAGATATAAATCTAACAAAACTTGTGCAAGACCTTGTAGGCTGAAAACTATGCAATGTTGATGAAAGAAACCAAAGAAGATCAAATAAATGGAGAGACATACCATATTCATGAATTGGAAGACTCAACATAGTAAATATGTCACTCTTCCCAAGTTGATACACAAGTTGATTAAATTGATTTAATGCAATTCCTACCAAAATTCTAGTAAGATTTTTTTGTATGTATAAACAAGATTATTCTGAAGTTTATACAAAAATGCTGAAGGACTAGTATAGTTAAAGCAATTTAGAAAAAAAAAAGAATAAAGTGAAAAGAGATAGTCTACCTGCTTTCAGGTATACTTGATCCTAGCTACTGCAATCAAGACTATGTGGTGTTGGCAGAGGAACAGACATATAGAGCAATGGAACAGAATCGAGAAACCACAAATAGACCCACATGAATCTGCCAACCGATTTTTGACAAAGGAACAAAAGCAATTGAAGGGATGAAAGACAGCCTTTTCACCAAAAAGTGTCAGAACAGTTGGACATCTATTGGCAAAAAAAGAAAAAGGAACCTCAACCTATTTTAAATTTGACTCAAAGTGAATCATGAACTTAAATGTAAAATGAAGAGCCATAAAACTTTTAGAAAAAAATAGGAGAATTCAGGATCTGAGGCTAGACAAAGAGTTCTTGGACTTAACATCAAAAGCACAATCCTTGAATGAAAAAAGTGATCAACTGGACTTCATCAAAATTGAAAATTTTTGTTCTGTGAAAGATCCTATTAAGGAGATGAAATGATTAGGATATTGAATATTCTCAACACAAGAAAGTGATAAATATTTGAAATGATAGGCATGCTAATTACCCTGCTCACTATACATTATATGAATAAAAAACATCACTGTGTACACTATGGATATGTACAATTATTATTTGTCAAATAGAAAAAGAAGATGAAATGACACACATACAGAGTAAAAAAAATACTTGTAAACCATATATCTGAAAAAGGACTGATATTAAAAAAAAACTCTCAAAATTCAACAACCAAAAAGCAATCCAGTTGAAAAATGAGCAAAAGATGTGAACAGGCATTTCATAGAAGAGAACATACATACAACAAATAAGCACATTTTAAAATGCTCAACATTATTAGCCTTTAGGAAAATACAAATTGAAACCACAATGAGATAGCACTGCATACCTGTCAGAATGACTAAAACGAAAAATGGTTATGCTACCAAGTCCTGACAAAGACGTGGAAAAACTGGATTATTCATACCTTGCTCATGGGAAGGTAAAATAATACAGCTACTCTGAAAAATAGTTTGGCAGCTTCATTTAAACACTAAACATGTAACTACCACACAACCCAGTAATTGTACTATTAGACTTTATCTCAGAGAAATTAAGACTAATATTTAACTCAAAAACCTATACACAAAAGTTTATAGCAGCTCTCTTCATACTAGCCAATAACTGAGAACGATGCACACATCCTTTAACGAGTGAACGATTGAACAAACTGTGGTACATTCATACCATACATTGCACTCAGCAATAAAAAAAAAAAACAAAACAGCGTATTGATACACGCAACAACCTAGACAAATCTCTACATAATTATGCTGAGTGAAAAAAGTCAGTCTCAAAAGGTTACATACTATATAATTCCATTTACACAACATTCTTGAAATGACAGAATTATAGGAATGGAGAATGAATTAGTGGTTGGGGATGGGGACACGAAGCAGTGGGTGTGACCGTGAAGGGCAACAGAGGGATCCTTGTGGTGAGGGAAATGTTCTGTATCTTAACTGTATCAATGTCAGTACCCAATTTGTGACATCGTACCTCCGTTTTGCAAGATGTTACTATTGAGGGAAACTGGATAAAATGTACAAGATATCTATATTATTTCTCACAACTACTGCATGTTAATCTACAATTATCTTTTTTTTAAAGTTTAACTAAAAAAAGTAGTATGAGTATTTCATGATCTGTCTGGTAGCATCTCCATTCTGTTTCTGTTTCAAGTCCCTATTCAAACAGATGGCAAGAATTAGGTCTCAGTCCTGAAGTAAGCAAGTATTCCCTACTTTCTCACTCTGCGTTTAAGGAAGCTTAACATAATGCCAATCTTGTGCTTGGTGTCATCATCTATGCTGGTGTCTACCCAGAGAAGTTTTCAGCTACCTGTCCATCTAGGACACTGCTGCATCCTCCTGGCCTTTGAAGCCAAACCCCTGACCCCTGATACTCTACAAGTCTTAGTGTGCTTCAGGGAACCTTGAGAGGACATCTCAGGTCTATTTACCCAATGGGCATTCCTACTTCACAAGCCCAGGAGTGGGGGAATTGAGGGCAATGCTTGGATATCGAGGACATAGGCCTCCTTTTTTCTTAGGTCCTCTTGTGTTCCCACTCTACCCCAAGTACATTTGGCAGCTAGAGAAAGGCTCAGGGTCCCTTGTCAGGCACCCATGCTTCCTTCCTGATTCTTCTTTCTCTTGATCCAGGTTTTATCTACTCTGAGGGCAGAAACTGGTATGTGACAGTGGATATACTCTTCCAAATTTTCTGTCTTAGGTCTGCTCCTCAGATTTTCCCTCCTTGGTTCTCAGCATTCTTCTGAATCATCCTTCTCCTGAAGGGACAACAGTACATTTCCTCTGCCGCTGCTCGACTTGGTCACATAGTAACAGAAAGTATAGAGGAAAACCCTTCTGTTGATACATGAGGATAGTAATTCTGTAATATTTTGTACCATCTTTCTGCCCTTAGCACGCTCATCTTTCCATTTGTTTCTTCAGCTTGTGGCCCAGGTCCTTGAACACAAAGCTATAGGCTTTGTGATGGTGGATGCCAAGAAAGAAGCCAAGCTTGCCAAGAAACTGGGTAAGTGTGATTTTTGAGATACTGTATGAGAGAAAGAAAGGAATGCATCTTGCAAAAGGAAAAGTTCAGTTGCAATTATTCTTGCATAAGCAGATTCTCTTTTAAAATATATAAAATGATCCTGCATACCTTCATCTTTGGTTGGAGAAGCGTTTCATAAAAGTAAATATAGGCCTGAATTGAATAATTTCACATTAATCATGTAAGAGATTGTTGTATCAGTACAATGAGGAGGGTTTCCTCCTGGAGAAACTAATGCTAAAGAGTTAAGGTTTTATTTTTAGATTCTAAAGCAAGCTAAAAGGCCAGCTTCTCTTAGCTCACCACTGTGGTGATCTCTCTGAGAGAGTTAAAAATTCTCTTCTTTCATCACATATTATTTCGTTGCCTTGCAGCTGAAGCAGCCAACAAAAGATAGCATTAATAGTAATAATGCCAGGGTAACAGTGCTTTTTAAATTTAAGGCTAAACCCTAGCTGGGCATTATCACCAAGGATGAGAGGGAGGACATAGGTGAGGTACAGTTAAGTGACCGCACAATGAAAGTTGTACTCTCTAGTGTCGATATGTCAGGCTTAAGTACAGTGCACTTTAAGAGTCACAATGCTGTAATCCCAAAGAGAGAGAATATAGATAGCTCCTCTGGTTTTCTTTTTCTTTCTTTTCTTTTCTTTCTTTTTTTTTTTTTTT